>NW_006440624.1:330352-382731 GCF_000325575.1 Pteropus alecto | reverse complement strand
GGAAAGATGGTGGTGCAGGGAGAGAGCTGAAGGCATCAGCAGAAGGTATTATGACAAACAGCTTCGTAATGATAATTTCTCAAAGCTGGGGTTTTGTTTTTAATGTCTGGCTTCTGTGGATTGTGGTTGTTGTTACTTCTACTTTTCTCCCTGGTCTCTAATGTTTATGGAAGAAAGAAATTGTCTAAACATCTGGTTTGGTCTCTTGTTTTAGAAAATGCAGCACAGTCTGTCTGTTGATGTCATTTGACTGGTAGCACATGTTGTCTATGCTAGTCAACCCGATAGTGCTGAGCAGTTTGGGATGGAAGGGGGTACACTTAGAAACTCAAAGCTTTTATGTGTTTGAGATTCGTTTTCCCTAAGAGAGTAATTTCAAGGTCTGAAAAAGACTGTGAGTCTGGGTCAATTTGAAGATTTGCTTCAACTTGTACAACGCCATGTACTGATAGGTATTTAAATGATTAAACTAGGCTGTCTGAGTAATCACTGAAATTTTAGGCAGAATTTTATGCATTCTCTCCATTTAAAGAAAGATGATTCATAGCTTTCATTAAATTTGCAAATGAATGCTTGACTGCTGTGGAGGGTTTGTGTGGGAGAGTCCTGGACAGGAAATCTTAAAAGCTTGGGTTTTTCACCTTCTAATATCAGCCAGAACCTGAAAAAAGACAGTACTCTTCTGGGCATTAGACCCCTCACCCATAAAATGAGAAGATTTAATTAAATCAATGTTTACCCAAATTTTTTCATATGGATAGTCATTTATGTACTACCTATGTGATTGTTGCCATTTCTTACTATAACTTGTACTAGTTATTTAATATTTTTTCAAACACTTAAAAAATAAAATTTATTTAGAAAGGAATCTCATTTTTTGCATCTGTAAGTAGAAAACCACTATCACCTGATGTAAATAAAAATAAGATTGTTAGGTGAGTCTCTTGGTAGAAAATAAGATTATTCAAGTACTACATAAAAATTGTCTTTACATGCATGGTAGGTGTGCCACACCTGAAATACACTGGTATGATGCATATGTTTACCACTCCAGATTCACTCCTTACCCTTCTCCATCCAGAAGGGCCCAGAAAGCACTTTCTTCACTAAGGCATTATGAGGAGCTCTGTGGTTTTATCCTCTGGAGGACAGATATGATGATGGGAAATGTTGTTCTGGAATCACAATGGGAAAAATAAGATTCTTAAATCATAGAGGCCAGATGGTAGTGTTTATCACTTAGAGGCAAAGGGGATGTGATTACCACAATAAGCCACCGGTTGGTAATAACAGTGCTTTGACCAGTAGGGATGTATGGTGACCACTCATAGATCATGCATCTCTAGAAAAAAATAGATAAACATCCTGTTAAGGTACTGCTTGACATAAAAAGACAAAAAAGAGAAAATTCTGGGTTTACTGAATCTAACTCAAGTCACCATAGTGAGATTCACAGCCTCTCATCTAAGCTCCCAGACCTAGAGCCCCTCATCTGAGCGGAGACCAGGTCCTTATGAAGAAAGACTGAATTTGACCACATGTGTAGACCACGGAAGTCTTCCTAAGCCTTCTTCAGGGGCACCGAAGGTAAGGTGGGGTAGCGGGAGGGAAGTGCCCAGATTTTCCAGAGGTTATTAGATAGTGGTTCTGAACTGAAAAGCCTTCATAGTTTAATAATTAAAGTTTATAGAATTCAAGTGAGAAATGGAATCTGGTTGCACATCTATCTAATGGTGGATTCGGTGCATCTATTTCGTGGTTATTTCCCTAGTCCTGGAATGTATAGTGAAATTAGATATACCTAATAACAGGGAGAACCCCATATCGATCCCTATGCCAATGGAGTTAAAGGTATTATGGTAGGAAGGACCAAATGGAAGAAAGCTCCTAGAACTGTACTTTTTCTTCCATTACCCTCCCATGACCCCCAACGAGATGACAAGTCCTACAGGGAGAATTACAGAGCATAGTATCTACCTTTGAAGACTTGAGAGATACAAGGAAGATGTCCTAGTACATCCCCATTTAACTTGCCTGTTAAGCTGATGCAAAAGCTAGATAGGTCATCAGAGTGGATTATTGTAAACTCAATACGGGAGTGACACCAATTGTAGGAGTAGTTCTAGATGTGGTAAGTTTATTGGAACAAATTAGCATAGCCCATGGTACCAAGTATGTAGTTATTGATTTGGTAGATGCTTTATTTCTATTCCAATAAGTAAGAAAAATCAGAAGCAGTTCATTTTTAAAAGGAAGGGCCAGGACTGTGTCACTTCTGCCATCTGTGACAATATAGTACTGAGGATCCTTAATCATCTTCGTATCTCACAGGACACCATGTCAGTTCATTACACTGAAGACACAATGCAATAGGTTTTGATTATCATGAAACGGCAAGCCAGAAGGAGGAAGACAATAGTGCAAAAGTTCATGGGGCCGCTAACATTTCTAGAGGTCTAGTAGTCTGGGGCATGTAAGGGTCGTTAAAGGGAAAAGCAGGTTGCTGCAGCTTGCACCATCCTACACGTAGAACCACAATGTTTTTTGGACTTCTTTGTGTTTTGAAGGCAGCGTATACTACATACATTATAACTTGAAAGCCTGCCAGTTTTGAGTGGGACTTAGGGCAAGAAAGGTGTTTGTGCTATAGCATATGCTTTTCTGTCACTTGGGCATTATGACTCAGGAACCCAAATATATTGGAGGTATCTATGGCTGTATGGGATCTCTGGCAAGCTCTGACAAGGGAATAACAGCACAGAACTTTGTTTCTTTGTAAAAAGTAGTTTTTGTCTTGTTACTGGGCCCTGATAGAGACAATGTGCCTGAGTATGGAATGCCAAGAGATTCTGCTATTTGAGTTGCCCATCTGGAACTAGGTGATAGATGATCCACTGAACCATGAAGTTGAATATAAACAGCAGCCTTCCGCTGTAAGTGAAAATGATATACATGTGACCAGGCTTTAGCAGGTCTTGAAGGCTCAAGTAAATTGCACAAGCAAGTGGTGCAGACTTTCATGTACTTCCTCTTTATAACTTTGATGCCCTTCTCTCAGTCTACACTTCCACCCCTGACCTATGGATGTTGCTGTCTCCCTTTAAGAACTGGATCTCTGAAGGCAGGGCATCTCCTAGGGCCTGGTACACCTGGGGTATGGTCCGTGGCTCTAAATGGGGCACGAACACAGGACCTTCTGCATGTAAAGCAGACTTGCTAACCACTACACCATGGAGTCACCCCCTGGTTAGGGTCTTTGAAAGAATAAAATTGGAAGATTAGTAATAAGGAAGTCCAGAAGGCAGGCTATTTGCGTAGGACCTCTCAGAATAAATGTGACATGTTTCTTACATAAATGCTGAATAGAAGGAAGCCCTGGTAGAGGAAATTTTCAATAATTAAGGTGCCCCTCCCACCTCTGTGGGAGATGTTTAACCTCTTTCCATGGCCACCTTAGTGTTTGCTCCATGACCAGTGTTTGAAGTGTACAGTGGCCGAAACAGAGGTATTCAAAGGCTCAACCACATGGTATCCTCCTTTGTCAAAGTTGATCTAACTATTAACATTGTTGAGTATCCCACCTGCCAATAGCAGGGGCTACCTTTGAGGCATTGATATGACAACATTCTTCAGGGAAACCAGCATATGTGATCTCACAAATGCATAGTCTGAATTACCATGAGGACCAGAAGAACAGTGTGTGGAGTGTGAATGGAAAAACACAAATTCATCAGATAATGGCAATAATTCTATTATTCCAGTGTTACTACTGCTGTTTTGCTAGGTTCTCTTTATGAAAAAGATCAGTGGGGGGAGGGGGGGCGGGGGGGGGAAGGAAACTACTGATTTGGCAGTTTTATCTGTATACTTTATCTCAGTTCTCATACCAACCATGTGAAGTGAGTTGGGTGTAACTCCACTATAGAAATGAAAACATAGGAGCAGAGAGATTATCTACTTCCAATGACTCATAGATGCTTAGATGCGATGCCAGGATTTGAATCCAGATCTGTCTGTATGTCTTTTGCCATATTGGTTTTTAGGAGACTATCTGGATTGCTAAGGCAGGCCTCAGTGAGCATCTGCCGGCTATAGTGGAGGTCACTGTCTTACCAGAGTGACCTTTACCAGAGCCACTATGGGACACAAACTGAATTTTAGTGTCCTGCATATCTCCTTTGTTTCTAGCCACAGAAGGAGGGCTTGAAGAGAGTCAGAGAATAGGTGGTGCCTGCATGCTTCCTGCTAAGGTGTCGAAAGCATCCCAGGCTGTGAGGGGTCTCAAGGCTCTTTTCCTGGGCTGCATCCTCAGAATCTCCATAAAAGATGAAGGGGAGTCGAAGTTCTGCGGAATCTAAGACCTTGGATGGGCAACTTGGAAGAATGTGGAGAAAGTGCTTTCTATACTGTTCTGAGAAAACAGAACAGTCTGATCCCTCCCAGCCCCTCCAATGCCCCTTAGGCTGCGTTAAGTACCTCTTCTCTGTGGCTCCAGGGGCACCCTGTGCTTGGCCTTGGGAGTATCTGTTTTGCAGTGCTGCTGTGAGATAATACATTTAAAGTGCTTGAGCTTGGCCTGGAGTGGCTGTTTTTGTTATTACTGTGGTTGTCTATTTGTCAATCATCCCCATTGTAAGCTCCGAGGGACTATGTTCCTATTGCCTTGTACAGTGCCCAGGACATGGATAGATGCTCAATAAACTTTCCACGAAAGAATAAATGAAATGAATAAGATGGATTAAACAGCAGCAGAGGTAAGGGATGGGTACGCTTTTCTTCACCATTTAAATATATGTAAAAAATAAGCATATAATTCCTGATACTTTCAATGAGAAAAATTCTTTATTTAAAATAAGCTAGATGTTTTTACTAGATTAAATAAAATACTCTATATGTGAGAATTTTAGATCCAATATACCAAACCCAGTAATACCAGTCAGGGATTGTCCATCAATTTCCCATTTAATAACATTTGAATAAAATAGCTTATAATTCTGAGAATATGTGCCTTTGCTTAGGAGAAAAATTTCCAAAGCAGTGTCCCATTTCCTGGATACAACAGTGTCATGTTTCGTAAGAGAAATTCTATAATGCTTAAGACAGCTAAGAGACAGTGATTTTCACATGCAGAGACTAATAGCATTTCTAAATCACAAAGAAGGTTGACACATTTTATTTCAATAAGAGAATGAAAGCAAGAAGGGAACCTACACTATTTCTTGTATTTATTAATATATGCTTAGTACTTTTAATGCCTTTGCTGCAGAAGGGTAATAAATGTTTTAGCAAAAAGATATGCTGTGGGACAAAGCTGGGGAACTCGTGCATACAGAAAGTAGCTGGTATCTCAAAGCTCTCAGGGCTCTTGGAAGTGCCACACGTGGGGCTGCTGGGCTTTGTTTCCTGGCCTCGAGGTTTGCTGAGTATCTGGGGTCACTGTGGTATCCATGGTGGTTTCTCCCAGGGGTGTGGTTGTATCAGCACCGTAGTTCTCATAAGCATCAGCTAATTCAGGGGTCATCAGTGGGTCAGCGGTTGCTGGGGTGACCTTAGGGAGTCCCACGCTCTGCCCTGCAGGGCCCCTTGCCAGGCCAGAAACACTGCCTTTAGGGAGAGCAAGAAGCCCTCTAAGGGCACCAGGCACTCCCTCTGGAGGGAGAGCTGGGTTTTCCGGATTGGCCGGGTGGGCCTCTGGCGTTGGGGAGCCTTGTGCGTCTCCTTCTCCCTTCTCTGGGCCTTTGGTTCCAGCGACTGGGGTGTCAAATTCCAGAGTAAAGTCCCCACCCATGCCTGGATGGTGGGGCATCCCTCCGAGGCTGGGACTCATGCCTCCAAATCCTGGGAACATGACTTCGTAGGCCATGGGGCCTCCTCTGCCTCCCTGGAAGAAAACCATTGATCAGAGACACCATTGGCTCATACTGTTACTATGCCACGCAATCAAACCTGGTGAGATTCACCGAGAAAACAAAAAATTGATAGGAAACAGGGAGTTGGCTGAGCAGCTTTGTGTAAACACATTTCTCACCAAACTGGCTTTGAAATATAAGGGAGAGAATTCTGCACTTTTGTGGGTGGGGGAATCCCACTGCTGTGAAAGGGAGATGAAGACCTTTGCCATACCTAACGAAAAGGGTAGGAAGAAAAGACGTGGAGAAGCAGAGCAGAACTGAGTCTATAGGCAAAAGATAATTTGAATTTAATTTTAAGAAAATAATAAGCAGCTGTAATGGGCAATACCATCATAAAACAAAACCAATCCTTTCCTGAGCATTGAGGGATGTTTTGCGGACCTTCTCAATAACATTTCTCAGTATTCTCCAAATGAATAAAGCCCCATGTAAAGTTTTTTTTCTTTTCTTTTCTTTTCCTTTTTTTTTTTTTTTTTTAGAATATGTATAAGAAAAAGAAACTTGATTTTTCTGAGAACTGAAATGTTATTTTCCTGTGGACAGTTAGAATTCTAGAATTGATCATGTTTCTTTTTTTTCATTTGCTGCCCCAAATTTCGAAACCAAAATCTCTGATTATTCACAGCAATGGTGCAGGGCTTTGTAACTAGCATATCTGTATTCTCATTTCCTCAGAGTCACTTTAAATTCTAACTTAAATTTTTTTGGTTATGTTTATTGTGTGTTTTTCATAAACTACAGCAAAAGCTTTTGAGAATGAAGCAGAACATAAAAAAATATTACAACATGATGATTAACCCTTACTTGAATTTTTGACCAGTTGTGTTGTTGTAATACAGATACAATACTTTACCTACTCCTGGCTCTCCACTCTCAGCTTTTTACATTATCCCTTCCAGGAAAGGCATTTTGAACCCCTGGGCTGGGCTAACTGTCCTTGTGCTTCTCTCTCTTATCGCTCTGTTACCCTTATCACATGATTTTCACGTTCTCTGCCAAAGTATCTATATTTTCTATTGATTAGATTATAAAATTCCTGAGAACAGGAGCCTTTACTTGCCTCTGTCATATCTTTTTATGTGTCTAGTTCACAGAAGGCACTCAATATTGAGATGCAAATTTTCTTTCAGTGATAGCATATGTATATGTTTGTTAATTTGATAGGATTTATAGTTGATAATGATTTGTTGATTCAGTATGATTTTGTTTTGTTTTGCTTTGTGTTCTAATACATGTAACATGAAGAAATTTCTGAGAGAAATAGTCAAATTGTGTGTCAATTGATCTCACATTTTAAAGTTGTAAAATGCATGATAATGATAAAATAAGAATATTCTTGAATTAACTTGTTAATGCCCTTTGAATTTTATAATAATCAAATTTTAAACTTGGTTAACTTTCTTTTTTAAAAAAAATCTCTCAGTTTTGAGGTCTAAGTGATTTTTGATGCAGTTGAATTTGTTTTGGTTTGAAGTGTTTGCTGTTCAATGATAATGACTTTTCAAGAGAGGTTTCTTCTCCCCTCATATTCATGAAAGGGGCAAAACCCTATGGGCAAGAATGGTCATGACTCAGAAATGGCTATGTGGGAAATGTGATGAAGTCTTTGCACGCTGCTTTGGAATCAAATTTTTGGTTTTGGAGTGAAACAGTCTTGAGTCTCATGCTGTATATTCATGGCCACATGTCTCTTACAGCCAGTCATCTGTGATTGTTATCCCTTGTCCACAATTTTAAGAAAAGTTTGAAGGTATTACTCACCGCCATTTCTTCTGAACTCATGATGCCAAGTCTGGCAGGAGTGTTCTGTTCAAAAAGAAACACTGCATCATATTATGAACCAGCTGACTACTATTGTAGTTACTCAAGAGAAAGTTAAAAGTCATTTAGTTTCTCCTTAAACCTTAATATTAATGCTGTTTCCAGAGGCAGAATAAAGTGGAGAGATGAACCATTATTAAATAAATGCAGCCAGTCTGGATAATTCAGGTAGAAAATTTACCTTTTTTTTTAATGCCATGGGTGTGTGCGTGTGTGTGTGTAAGTCTGCCCAGAATTATCCAAATAGGAAGTCTACCTCTTTAACGTTTCAGTTACTAACTCAGGCATTCAGAGAATATGGAAGTTATTGTGTGAGGCCTGGATTTTATAGTTTTAGTGCTCAAGATAACATTTAATTAAAAATGATACTTTTTATGGGATATAGACTTACCAATTGATTTGCTCCATAGGACATGTAAAACATTCCTGGATAAAGCTAAATATAAATACAATAATCACGAAAAATGCATTTTCTAAAAGAAAAATTTTTAAGTAAATTACAAACAGAGAAGTAGTATTAAAAAAAAAAACTTACTGGAGATGGTTTATTTTGTGGCATTGGTCCCTGAACTATCAAACGGGCTATTGGGAATATCTTTAAATAGAAGAAAGAGAATAAGTCATTCTTATTTGCTAAAACACAGATAAACCTCCATTACAGCCATTTCTAAGAGCTATATGAAATATATTTTCAGATGTATTAGTATGACAAAGAAGTATTTAATATTTAAGAAAAAGAAACTCATTATATTTCATATTCATAATAAATAGGCAATTTAAATTTTTATTCTTTCTTGAAGTATAGAGATATTTTTCTCGAGAAAGTCTCATTGAGATCTGTACTTACTGATGAACCTTGTGGACCAGCAAAATCCATTCCTGGTAGCTGCATCATAGGTAAATACTAAAATTACTAAAGTATCAAATAGACAAAGTGAACCAAACATACACTCATTTATGAACATGATAAAACAATCCCAAATGAGTTTCCTGATTTTTACTGTCATTAGTCTTGGAGGCGGGCGGTACAAACTAAAAGATTACAATTGCCTTTTATTGACATGATTCAAGAGCACGGGCAGGGAGATGATGAGTCATGTCTATCGTGGATTCACTATTTCTTGCAGAGTAGAAAATAATGAGTTTTGGAATTGGAGCATACCAGGTTGATTTGAATCCTGACTCTGCCATTTAATTTTGTGTAATACTGGGAAAATTTTATAACCTCTCAAAGTCTGTCTTCTTCTTAAAAAGGATAATAATATCTGTCTTTATAGGATTGTAGTCAGGATGGAATGTTAACTGCTTGTAGCATTCTACTTTCATGGTATCTTCCTTTTCTGTCCATCACTCTTTTCTGTACATTATTACAAGATACTTTTGCATGGTTGTCTTCTCTGCTACCAGATAGAGAAATAATAATTCAAAATACTACTTACAATGCTGAGGAATCAATCACTCTTCTCAGTCTTTTTCAACACAGAAAAAGATTTCTCTGGCCTTCCCTATTTCCTCTGAAAGCTTTTATCTTTTGCAACTAAGAAATCAAGTTTTATAGGCACAGAGTCTTTTAGAGTACATGTCCTGTGTCTCAGATGGCAAAGGACAGGAATGGGTACTTATGTTCTACTCCCAGATATGTCAATGCTCAAAAAATATTTATATTTTTGTGCATTATATCTGAAAGCTCTCTGAATAGTTAAATGTGCTCTGCAAATCAGGTTTCTTTCATTAAGTTAGTAGGCGATTCTGATCTGACTTCAGAGAAAGAAATTACCTCGGCCTTTGATGGCTTATCTGATGGTGCCACCTGCTGTTCAATCATTGGCCCCTCTGCTTGCTGCAAGGGCGGCTGTCCCTGGTAAACTGGAGGCTGAGGTCCTCCTTTCTGGGCTGTGGCCTGCATGGCTGTTACAAGAGTGGGCTGGAAGAAAGGTTTCTGTCCTGGCTGTTGAGGCTGCAGGGACGGCTGCGATGGGAGAGGTGGGGGATGCACAGGCAAAGAATATTCATACTGCAAAGAAATATGAAAGCGGTGTCAGAAAACAATGACTCACTGAACTATGGTGTCTAGAATATCTAAAGTAAAAGAGCTTTCTACTTGGAAGAGTCTGCTCAAGAAGATAGGAAGCTATGTGAACTTTTTGGTAGTATGAGTTGTTTCCTCTGGGTTCTCATAGTTGCCACCACGTATCTCTATTTACCACTTTCTGACTGAATTACAATTTTTTTTTTTTAATAATAAATCTTTGTCCTCAGTCAACTGAGAGGGAATACATCTTATTTATCTGTACAGTCCCAGGACTTGACATACTCTGGCACATAATAGATACTTAATATGTTTTCTTGAATTAATGAAAGGAGAAAGGGTAATTAAGTAAAATAGCAATCAAGTTTCTGCATCGTGCAGTCCATTTTGGGAACAATCAAGTGGAGAAAGAGTCACCATTAACATAATGTACTGTCTCACTAAAAGTGGCTTTGGTGGGCAATACTGTATGTTATAGAAGCCTGTTTGAAATGAAAAATTCCTGTTAAAACAATCATGTTTTGTTGCTCTTCTTTGAAATTATCTGTGGTGAATTGCTCCTTGTTATTTTTAAATTGATTGCAAGCTCCTCAGAGTGGCTTGGAAGTCTCATACCACCTCCAGATTCCTAGCGCTTTCATCACTTAATCCCACTCATTACTTATACCTCACATTTTAGCATCTTGTCACACCTTATCTTGTCTTATTTCCCCATCAAATCTGAAATTTCATGAGCCTTGGAGCCATTCTTAAATGTTTTCACTTTCACTCCCAATCTACAATAGGTTTAGGTATTTACTAGGCACCTAATGTTTAACTGATTGATGTATTTATTGATTGCTGTAGGATTCATGATGTTTTAACCAGGACTTTGACATCATTTTAAACATGCCTTTGAACAATGGCTTCAGAAATCTTGGTCATAAGGAGATTTGCCTAAGATTTAATCGGTTTCCAGTTTGAGAATAGTTTAGCTATTGTTATTGCCAATTTCTTTAATGTACGTCTTTTATTTTGGAGGCTAGATCTTCCTATTTGAAATAAATATTCCAATGGGTTGAAAATTTGAACCATTTTATTTTAAATTTTCCATAGTACTAACAAACACAGTAGTAATAAGTTTTGATTTACTTGGTATTTAGATAACTTTTTGTTCATTATTCTTACCTGTCTGCGGAATGCAAATCACAACTTAGAGAAGGTAAGTAGGAGAAGATTTTAAGGCTCGACATTCCAAACATATTAGTGCACTAACTTACCTGTTGAGTTTCGTGTTCCCTCGGTCTCATCCATGGGAAAGAGGAATGTGGTGGGAGGAAACCGTGCATCCACAAAGAATTAAACGATTTCCCAAAGCCGAATTTTGAATACTAAAGATGGGGGCGGGGGGTGGGGTGGGGAGGGAGAGACACACATGCTTATATTTCAATATTGGCTTGAACTTGGTTTTGATTCTCTGAAAAATCTATAGACGGTATAGAGATAGCGAAAGTAGAGTGATATTGGTTAATTAATATGAATAGGTAAACATTCTCTTCCAAAAGACTTACATTTCATTTTGAGCCAGACTGCAATATTCCCATAATTCTGTTTGAGATTTAGCCTTTTAAGCACTTATATTTTGGGCTGTATAATAAAATTGATAATGCATAAAGATTATTTTTAACTAAAGAAAATTTAATATTGTTTTTATTTTCCCTTGCTATCTCATCTGAGGATCTTATTTTGTTACTCATTTGTTCTTCCAATATTTACTCATTTGTTCTTCCAATATTTAGGATATCATATGTTCACAAACATATTTTATGAATGACAATGCTGCTACTAATATCACTACCACCATCACCATTAATATTTGCAGTAAGAAATATTTGAAAATAAGGTTACCTGAGAAAGCGTGTTTAATCCCTGCAAGGTGCTCAACTGTCTCATTGTCTATAAAGAAAAAATAAAAGTGGGTTGGTGGTTACCACATATGTTCCTTTTTGTACAACAAAAACTGATCTTCTCAACATATGGCGTTATTAGCACAAAGTTGGGGGTGGGTCAATTTGAATAAAATAGAAATAGACATAAATCACCACTGAAAAGTGGAAATGTTAAATGTGATTCTGCCATTTGTGTTATTATTGCTATTAAAATAATAATCTTGCTTTTTATCAATAATTAAAAGAGAGAAAGCATTATGTAATTGAGATCACATCGAAATATGGGAAAATAGCTCATTCGACTGAAATATAAATGTAATCATGAGAACATGGCTTTATTGATTTTTTTCTCCCCTTTTATCTTACTTTGCCTTTTAAAATTCAAACTGAAGAGGAATTTGAAAAAGCAGGCAAACAAAACAAAATAAGACAACCTCCACCTCCTTTCCAAACAAAAACGTTCTCAAAATAAAAAATTCAAAAGATTTGGAGAAAATGTTATGCAGACAGATTGTCAAAAATACCACCAATTCACCAGAAAGTCAATTTCAATTTAATGGGATGAGGTTTAGAATGCTTTGAATTAAACTTAAGCTAGAAAATGAGAAAAAATAACCCAGTGAAATTAGCTTCCATGTGAAATAAGCACCAATCAATATAGGTATTGATTGCCTTCAGATTGTCAACACATGAATAATTTTTGCAAGGCCTTGTGAAAAATATGTTGTTTCATAAATATTTTTCTATTCATAATTGTCAATACTTTCTATTAATATGGTCAAACATTTCTATTTTGCTGGGAGTTTTCTAAACAGAGTATATATTAGTTATGAGAAGCACAATGAGACTAGCATAGATTATGCAGCAGGTACCACAGTACAATGTTAATGCTATTTATGAGTTCTTATAAATAAACTAAATTTTGTAAGGTAAATTTTCTTCATAGGAACTTTATCATATAAGATACTATAAGGAGAAGGAACTAAGTATAAAACATTTGTGACTTCAGAACAATGTGTTTTAATTAATGTAGTAATTATATTAATGTGGTAATGTTAATGTATATATAATTATGTATTAAATATTAGTATTGTTTCAATTCACATACAAATGACATTCTAAAGACTAAAACATGGTAGTTTAAAATTACAGTAAAATTATAAGATGAGGCTCTAATTAATGTCATAAGTTTCTCTAGAACTGCACAGGAGGATAGCAACTGACTTCTGACTAGGAAAACTGAGAAGTGGCTCATCATGTTTCTCCTTTATCAGAAATATCCAAATGTAAATATTAAATGTAAATGCTCTGAAAATACATACCTCCAGGCTCAAACTAGCCATGCCTGGTGTCCCAGATTGCTGAGGAAACACCTAAATGGAAACAAGAATAAGTCTGAGTTCTTGTTGGTGAGAAGTTCCTTACCCACTAGAAATAGAAAGTATACCCGAGAGGCTACAATTTGATTTGAACTTTTGGGCAGAATGAAGAATTTAAATTATTTGAGGGGAATTAACATACTATTTAATAACTTTGCTCCCACACAAATCATCTACCCTTTGTCTACATCTTAATACTATTTTGTTTTAATGCCTTCCTTCCTTCTTATATCACAAATATTTATGGAGTCTCCACTAAATGTATTTGGATTTCTTGAGCATACGTTGTCATTCTCCACCTCCTGCTTTTTTGTATAGGTAAAATTCCACCCTCTGAGTCATGGCATGAATTTCTCCAAATAATTCAGTTTTGAGAATGAATAGAGAGAAATGAGTTATAAATATAAGTAAGTATTCCCAGTAGAGGAAAAAGTTAGCTGTGTAGACAGAAGTGGGGTGTGTGTGTGTGTGTGTGTGTGTGTGTGTGTGTGGAGCAGATTGCAGATTGTTCAAAATTTGGCCAGTACACAAAAAGATGTTTTGGACAGATTCAACTACAGGACAAGTTACTTAGCTGTTTTATAACCATAGTAATTTGGCTAATATTTTTCTTTTAAAATGAAGAAAATGTACTTTACTTTTTTGGGAGAAATTTCATCTTTCCATTTCAATTTCACAATGGTAGCAAGTAGTTGATAATAAAATTGTGCCAAGATATTGTGGAGACCACATAAGTCTCTTTTAATGAATGGAATAAGACATAGACAGTGACTTTGAAATATTTTAAATATCTTTTGGAATAGAACATTGCTTTTGGATGGTAAGACTGATGTCTGGGAAACTACAACTTTTGGCTCGGTAGGAACTATATCACTGGATTAATTCAAATGAATACATGCCCAGACTCAACCCACGTCCTCTGATGTTGTTTGATGTATGACAATGTCTCTTCTAGGATGTACTCTAGAAGATTCTGACTTACCGGCACTGCATAACTCATTTCCAGGAGGCACAAAATCAATATCAGGTCCTTCATTTTTATAAAGTGAGATCTGAAACAGAATTATATTGGAGAATTAAATCAGATGAATTCTTATTTCAGAATGGTTAAAAGACAATATTTCAAATGAGCCAAGTCTCTGTTCTTCACAACCAGGTTCAAAACAAAAACAAAAACAAAAACAAAACTAAATGTTGCCGAACAACTGATTTGTATTCACTAGTTTTAGGAAATAATTGACAAACAATTAAAAAATATCCAAGTTTTTTTTTTTTTACCCAGCTATGACCTACATGAACCTTTAGGAACCATCTCCATGCATATTCTTTAACTAATGTGTTTCATTTCTTAAAATTATGAATTTGAAAATCCTTTTCACTACATGAACTTTTGGTCTATTCAGTATCATTCACATAAGTTTATACTTTGTTTCCTTACAGAATAAATTTTGAAATGCATTTGAAATGTAATACAACAATCATTTCATAACAAACCTTTATTTGCAGATATAGGGTATATCATTCCATGTTTAGGTTACCCAGATGACCTTGACCAAACTTACATTTTAAAAATAAGAATGAACTTAATGTTTAAATTTCTTATGATATCAGTGGAAAATATGTCTCTAAATTGTTTTCTTCCTTCTAAAATGAATTATTTCTTTAAAATTATTTTATAAGTTCAAAAGGCTCTTTACTCTTCCATGAATGGAAATCTGTCTAGCCAAGACATTTGCTTATCTTTCAATACTTTTATAAATTAGGCACTGTCACTAATAATTACAAAGAATAAAAAAAAAAAGAAGTCCATAGGTAAGTCTTTTTTTTTCTGTAGCTGGAAGGGTATTAGGCATGTCTTCTCTGAAACATGCTAATGGTTTACAGTAAACTATTATTCAGTTTCTGGTGACAAAGATAAATCCTCTTTATAAAAGCTGCCTGGAGATAGGAAATAAGAACTTACAGGAATCACATGGAAATCATAAAATCACATTTTACCTTCAATGCTGGCCTGCACTGTCCTCTCAGGGCCTGATGATGCCAACCAAGATAGTTCTAAGAAAAAAAGATTACTTTTTTTTCTAGGCTGTGTGTGCCTGGTACTCGCTCTGTATCTCTCATTCAGGGAACACCTGAAACCTTTATTTAAAGTGCCAATCCACCAATCAAAGTGAAGCAAAATGGGGGAAAAAAAAACCCAATTCTGCTCCTACAATTAGCCCACACCCATTTACTGCAAGCAAGGACATTGGCCCAGTAGAGTCTCATTATTTTTAATTGTAACTCAACCCTTGTATTTATTCGGAGAACTTGATTGCAGGGAAGACATAAAGGAATAATGAACATAAGTCCTGAAGACAATCATTTTGGCGAGGTGGGGGAAATATATGTAAAATAGGTGCAAAATAAACCATTATCTGTTTTGTGCAGGTTTTCATCTGCAGATAAAGCTAGTAACCTAGTTCCAGCATTCTTACAATTTCCACTCTCATGTTTGTTGTGGTTAAAGGACTCCCTTACTCTAGACCAGCACATAGTCTAGAGGAAAACACTAAAATAACTTTCTGGGCTTGAAAGAGAGGGTAAAAATATTGGATAAATAATGTTATAATTTTTTTTCCTCAGAATTTCCTAGATCTTTTTTTATTTGAAGATAGACTAGAGATAGTCAAACTTTTAAAGAAATTTCGATTGGACCCTCTGAAAGAATCACTTCGGGTAGACCTTTGATGTATGTTCTTTGGAGGAGAGAGGCATAAATCGGAACATTCTGCATGAACCAATCAAGTCGATGAGTTCAACTCTCAATTTACTCTTTAGATTGACTCATTTTCAGGCATTTAGTATCAAGCCAGATTAGTAACATATTTATGTTGCTTAACAGGCTAACATCAACATGGATGGGTTTTTCTCCACAAACAGATAAGAATGTCTTGGATATGGATTGAACTTTAGCTGCTTTTGTTATTTCTCTGCCCCTCCTTGTCTTTGCGAAGGTGTGATTTCAGATCTAGGAGGGATAAGCATTTAAGATTAGTCTCTTAGGAAGGGATGAGTCAGTACTCTCTTTAGGAAAGCAGGGATCTTGCCAATTACAGGGAACATGGACAGAGCTGGTATCATGGAAGAAAGATATCTTCCTACCTAAGTGTAAACCTACAAGCTTCAAATAATGTTATTGACAGTGTCCCTGAAAAACTCTTTTTCCAATTGATAATGGAATTATTTTTATTATTTTTAGGATACAAAGAAATAAGGAATGTGAATACATTTTGTAAACAGCAAAATGTTATTGAAATGGAAAGTGTTATTTTTGATTTCTCTCTTTCTCTCTCTCTCCCTCTCTGTTTCCCTTTATTTTAGCTCTAGTACTTGATCAAGTTCCTTAATCTCTCTGGGCCTCAGTTTCTTCTGCAATATAAGGATAATCGTTTAGTACACAGTCTGTTGAGGGTTTGGTGAGATAATGAAGACGGGGCAGCTGCTGTACAGCGGGTGCTCAATAAATGGGTGATTTTTGAGTGTGTGTGTGGGAGAAAGTACAAGAAACAGGGGACCACAAAGATACTGTGTGTGTTATAGGAGGAGGAGTACTGGCAGTTAGGTACATGAGCTATAAAGAGGGTAGAGCAGGGACCTGAAGAAAGGTATTTCTTCTGCATGGAAGCTGATGCTAAATCCATGGGATTAAACTTCCCAACTGACTGCTAAATAGGGAAATGGGGTGTATGTGAATGTCTTTTATGGTTTATGAGCATTATCATGACATAATAATGATATTTTGGTGGATTCATATGTTCCGTCCTGCTCTTAAGACAAATATCCAATATATTATAAATGACGTAGCTTCTATCTTTCTTAAACGTCCTTTGCATTCAGTGCTGGATTACTGTCTTCCACGTGTTTACCTGTTAGATTCTTTCTCTTCCAGTTTCCTGTATACCAACATCAAATTTATCTTCCTAAAATATTGGTTTCAGCATTTCACTGCCCCACTCAAAAAGTTTTTAAGGATACCCAAGGCTCTAATGTAAAATTCACCCTCTGTAACTAGACAAATTAACATCTCCCACATCTTATGAGACATAGTGCGTTGATATAGTAATGATTGTTGTAATCAGTTGAAGTTGGTTTCCTTTTACAGGAAATAGTTTTTTATTTTTGGCTCGTATTACTGGGGGAGTTAGTAAATATAATCCTATTACATGCTATGAAAAGTATTTTAATTACAAAAATTTTTGGAAATTAGTAAAATACTTCGAGTAGTGATTATAGGTGTTAATGAAGTTACTACAGCTGATGGAAACCATGTTATGTTGATCAAGACTGTACTTATATAAAGAATAAACAGAGCACCAATAAAAAAAATGCTGTGTCTAGAGTACAACAGAACAGAAAAAACTCAGAATGATAGGTGCTAAGATATATGAGGGGACACATATCACAGAAAAAGATATAAAGAAAAATCTAGAAAAATAAGATCCTGTGGAAGATGTTAGTATGGTAGCTGAAAGCACAGCTGTTTAAATCTCCTATGTGAAACTGATCATATGACATTAGGTGAGCTACTCAACTTAAATATATATAGTATTTCCATATAGTAATTTCAGCTGTAAAATGTTATCTACCATAATACAGAAATAATTTAATTTAATTTAAACATAATAATACACAAAATCCTTAGCACACTATCTGGTATGAAGGAAATATTCAATGGTTATAAGTTATTATTATTTTTGTTGAAATAAAGAAACATGTATGCTGAAAAACTGTTTTGTATTGGATTGTGGGCCTTGGCTGTAGCTTTTCCAGCCACAGTGACGTCTATAACAACTAACTAAAATGTATAGTAATGATTTTGGTTGCTTATGGGTATATCGATTCCACATGACAAAATGTGGACTTTGAGTTTTGTTTTGCTTTGACATGTCCTTTCAACCTTCTGTTGCAGCTAGACTTGTTTATTTACTCTTCCCAGAATGTATTATGATTTTTCCCTTTCTGGGGTTTTGGCTGAAACTTTACCTAGACTCTTTTCTCACCTCTCCATAACCTTTTTTCAAGTTCTACTCAAATTTTACTTATTCTGTGACTCCTTCCCTCACGATTCTATTCCCCTGTAATTTTCCCTTCTCTGAATTCCAGGTATTTTTCAGTCATTCGGCAATCATTCATACACCACATTGTGACAGTTTGCTTGTTATAGATCTTTAACATTTTATTTTGCTTTTAGTCTTCTAGATTTTGAATATGGTTTTCATGTCTTTTCAACCATATAAAACATTGCTATGGGGTAGAAATCGTCCATTCTACTAAATTGCATCCTCTGGAGTTCTATGCTCATTATAATATTTGGATAGTATTGTGGGAAGGCATTATTTTAGTGTTTTACATATATTCATTTTCTAATTCTCACAAGAATTTTATGAAGATACTATTCGCCCCTTTTTATACATGATAAAACTGAACTATGGAGAAGTAAATTTCCTGAAGTGACAGCAAATGGTAGAACCAGAATTTAGACACAGGCATCTGGCTCTAGAGTCTTTGCTGTTATGTATTATGCCAGAATAAATTAATCACCCAATGTCAAATGATGTGGACCAATTAATCATTGGCAAATATAAAGAAGTACAACACAATATACTTGTCTGTAGGGAGTTTGTCAGATAGTTGCTCAAAGAAGAAAGATACACAAAGGTAGTTAATGAAGCATGTGATAAATCAATAATAATTTAATTAAAAAACACGTGTAATATCATAAGGCATAATCCCATATGGAATGATTGCTAAAATAAGAAAATAGTGATTCGCAGTCAGGGACTTTTTATTTTTATTTTTCAGTTACGATTAACATATAATATTACATTAGTTTCAAGTGTTCAACATAGTGATTAGACATTTCTATAAGTTACAACATGATCACTCTGATAAGTCTAGTACCTATCAGTCAGGGATGATTTTGCACTGACTCTCGAGAACTTTTAGAAATGTTTGAGGATAAGGGGATATGTTTGGTTGTCATAGTTTGCCAGTGGGGACTGAGGAGGAGGAGGAATTCGCTATTGACATCTAGTGAGTAGAGACCAGAGATGCTGCTAAACACCCGATAATGCACAGAATAGCTCCTCCTTCCTCTGAAAATCTAGCCCTAAATAATGGCGAGGTTAGGAAACTCTGCTATAGAAAAATGTTATAAAACATTTAAGGTTGGAGAAATTTATAGGGATTATGTATGAGGAGAATGATCCTTGAAGGAAGGATTAGATTTGGCAAGATGCTCAGTCAATAGCTGGTGATTGAGTGAATTGATAAGTATTAAGTGTTCCAGGGAAAGAATGTGATGGAGTGTCGTGCATTAAGCCTTAGTGCGTGGGAATAAGGGCAGGAAGTATGGTTGTGTCAGAGGAAGGCCAATTTTTAAAGTTGACTTTGTATGTTAAAATAATAAACAGAGTAATAAAAGTTTCATGGCGCTTACACTGAAGCCTAATGTATATAATATTAATAGCTTATTTTTATTGGCCACTTACCATGAGCCAGATGCTGTACTTTATATTTCTTATCTTCATTTATCTTCATGGACCACCCCATAATTTCTGTGAAAACGGCGTTAGAAAGGGTATTGCACTCTGCAGAGTTGGTAAGTAGCATAGCTGGCAGTCAATCTCCAAAGACCACTAGTCCACCCACACTGGCTGTTTTTCACTTAGGTGCATTATCATGCTGGTTTGGGCTAATGATTTTATCTGATTTTTTATTATTACAAAAAATGGATAATGCATTTCTGTGAAATCTACTGATACATTATTACCATATAGTCCTACAGCATAGGAATCAAATTTGAATTATTTTTTCTGCTAAAAAGATAGTCAAAGTTATTTTGACAACTACAGACAATGTTAGAAGATATTATTTTTATCGATTTCTATTTATTTCATAATCAAGAATAATAACCAGAAAAACAACATGACAATGATGATTATATAAATACAGAAAGAAGACAAATTATTTAACCACCGAACCAATTGTTTTCATTTTTTTCTCTTAGAGTACTTATTTGTGTTGAATTCCAATTCAGCATAGTTGTGATTGTAGTATAAATATAATTTTGTATTGAGCTTTATGGTTTATAAATAGTAACATATAGAGAGATAAATATTATATTTTATATTGTCTTGGTAATAGCTTCTCAAATTGATGTTCAAGACTTCCATTTGTTGCACTTTGATTATTTCTAAATTTTTACCATAAATATTTTAATTAATAAATATTTTTAAAATTTTATATCTTGAATTGTTTTCTTAATGTAATTTATCATATATGTGATTCCTACTTAAAAGTATGCTTTTTTCTTTGACTTTTGGTCATATTATTGCTGAATTTTCCAAATTTATACATTATCAACAAATTATATATACCAGTTAACCATAGCCCTGCCAGAATTTGTTCATCAGATTAATTTTCCCCGTGATTTAAAAGATATAAGGCAATATTTTGTTAGCATTTTAATTTACATTTCTTTGTTTATTATCAAGGTTAATTATTTTCCTCACATATTTATTTACTAATTATATTTCCACTTTTGTAAAGTTTTCATGTTTTTGCTTATTAGCCACAGGGAAATCAAAATTCTTATCAATTTGTATGTGTTTTCTATATATCATTGAGCATATATTATAAAACATTTTATATAACATACAAGTTAATCTCTTGGCATGTTTGATATAATTTTTTGACAGATATTGAAAAATATGTAAGTTAAAATGTCTTCCAGATAAAGGCTTTATATTTCACAGTAATTTTCTACACAGCATACTTCATGCATATTTATTGGAGTCAGGTTGAGTTCATTTTCTACTCTTCATGCCTTTCTTTGTATGGTGGGTTCCAAAGACACTTACCTGGAAATTCTGATAGTAAATAAATTTTTCATTGTTCCTTTAAAATATATATATTTTGGCAAGTACTTGGCAACTTGCCAAATAAAACACCTACTTGCTTTGTATGTTAAAATGGTACTTCATTTGTTTCTCTTCAGGATTATTATCATCTGCCAGTTGACCCATTATAAGCCCACTTCAGTAAGACTTTTGGTAGAATGAGAGAGTTGACCACAGGAAAATATGGAATGACTTTAGCTCTTCACTTATTGACCCTATGTACTGCCAGCAGAGTCAGTTTTATAGTAGAAATGGTATTTGGTTTCGCCTTGCCCAGGAGATGCCTCTGGTGTAGATAATTAGAAAGCAAGTCCAGAAACACTTCTTGTGCTAGTTACTTAACCGCTGAGTTTGTTAAAGAACATTTATTAAAGGCTTATTATGAACAGACCATCATATTAAATTTGATGATGTAAAGAGAGATACTCAAACTTCTTTTCCTCAAAAACATTACAGTCTAGTTGAAGAAACCATATATGACATTGATATATGAACAGACATGTGCCTTATTATGAAATATCTTGTCATGTAAAAGAAGATAGGGTACAAATTGCTTAGTTGCTGAGAATGTGGGCTCTGGGGTCGGGCAGGTCAGGTTGAGATAGAGTTTATGATTCTCTAGCTGTGTGTCTTGGACAGGTTATGCAACCATTCTGTTGCCTCAGTTTCCTCATGTGTAAAAGAGCACAAATAAAGGAATCTGTAAAGAAGTAAATGAAACAGTGCACTAACACTGTTAGAAGAGTGTCTGATACATTGTAAGCATGCAATTAATGCAAATTATGATTGATTTAGCATAATATTAAAGGCATGTCGAATAAGGAGATTATTGGAATGGAATAAACTTAATCATAAAAGTATTTTTGTAGAAAATAAGTTTTAAATCCAGGATTGCAGCAAATAAAGAATGTAGACCAACAGTTGTAAGGTGAAAGACTCTTCCATAGTGAAGGTATGATCTCTAAAAAGAAAGTTGCTAATAGCATAATGGTGAGAAAAAAGCAAATTGGCTGAGGTTAAATGATACTAGGGAGTCTATTGAAAAAGCTATCCAATTAGTAGAATGAGATATAATCATAATGCCAAATGTAGTGAATTTAGTTAACTTACATGCAAAAAAATAAGAGAAGATGATTTGCCTCACCATTCTTTCTCCGTTATTACCATATCTATAGTCTAAAAGGAAAAGCCAAGGCTTCCAATTTTAGAAACACTTACAGTCACCAGACATAATAGCTGAGTCCAAGAACTAAGATAAACAAACAAAAACAAAAACAAAAACAAAAACAGACGTCCTGGGGACACTTGATATTGAATCTATTTCTTGCTGCTAAAAAGTCCCTATTAAAATAGGAATGCGTGTTTGCAATGGTCATTGTGCCGTTAAAATCAGGTTAGATGTTTTTATCTTTAAGTCAGGGAAACAGAGAGATCAAATTATAGATGCTTTGCCTTTAAAATAATGAAATATGTTGGAATTTCTTACCCTTATCTATTTCTAGTGAGAGCACAAGCAGTGTTCTGGTAGATATACAGAGCATTGGTTCTGAATTATGACCTCCTCTCTTCCCTGGAGAGCCAGCTTAACAACCCAGAATAAAGTGTTGAGGCTTTTTTAAGTCCCTTTTCTTTTTAAATTGGTGCCTAGAATGAGCCCCATCAAAGAATTCTCTGCCCCTCCTGCCCAAGCTCTTCTCGACACATTCCAAAGGCCTACAGATGCCCCCAAAGCTCACACTAAGCCTCAAAGACTCCTCAGATCGAATGCCTGCAAATCTTTCAGTTTTAGGTCAATAACTATAGACTAAAACGGTGAAAAATTTTCCAAGAAACTTCTAGTTTCGAAGCTTCTTTCTTCAAACCTTTCCAGTCAACTCATCCGCAGCCCTGCCCCTGCTATGAAAGACCGTATTCCATAGTCTTGTGATGGCTGCACTTAGGCAGGATGGGGAGGAAAAAGGGGGCTTGGAAGCTCTTTCTGCCTTGGGTGGGGGATGGAGCTCTCAAAATTCTTAATTTCTAGTCAGGTCATCTATACTGCTCTGAATTTGTGATGTGGACCTTTATTCCTCTTTACTTGTCTCCATTTTCTTTCCTGCTTTCTAGAACTTCAAAGTAAGTTAGGGTGAGTGAAGTAAGGAGTGGGTCAACTTTAAACTTTACTTACCTGAAAATTCACATGTGTGGAGTAGCACAGTCTAATAAGCCCAATGAATGAAGCATTATTGGTTATGCAATATAGTATACATGTAATATAAAATATATTTTTATAATTATATGTTGATTATAATACATAATATAATGTATATGAAGTTATATTTCATATGATTACTTTTTTCAGATTTATTTTATCATTGAGAAGTAAATTTCAACTCTTTGTAGACAGACTTGTATTACAGTTATAAGTGTACAATAAGAAATTTTATTGTGTCTGAAACACTGCATTTCATAGGGTGTATAAAATGTTGGGTTAAACATCATTAAAATTAAAAAAAAAAATTTCCTGACCATGAGCGTCTCAGGGATGAAGAGTTTAAAGGATTTTACTGAATTTTAGACTAAACATTAGAGAAAACTAATGTTTGGTTGATGTGGTAAAAATGTAGGGCTCCAAACTAATTAACCTGCAAATCTAAGAACTGCTTCTCCCAGGCAAGACGAAGATCTTGTCTCAGCATTTGTTGCTGAAACACAGAAGTACAGAGAGGTCAAAACTGCAAGCAAAAATAATAAATGAAGAACATATGATGAAACTCACGTATTTGTTCATTAAAGAAGAAGGAGAAGACTATCTATTGGGTCCCACTTTTACTCTGTGCCTGACATTTTCTCTATATTATTACATTTATCCTCACAGGAACCCAGGGGGTCAGTGTTATTATGATTTGTATTGTTTAGACATGGGAATGAGCATCAAGGAGCATTCACAATTTGCTCGAGGCCACACAGGTAAATTTTAAGATCAAATTTCCAATCTTGTCTGGGTCCAAGACCACACCTCTCCCACTGGAGACATGTAGCTCAATGGTTGGGGCTGAAATAGTGGCTGCTCAGTGGCATCGGGGCAAAATGCCTGCCTTACACTCTGCCTCCTCCAGAGTCTTGCAGGAGCAGCAGAAGGGAGAACCCCTATGGTTACAGGTCTGTTCTTTCCAAAGCAGTTTCTGAGAAACACAGAGATGCTCCTTGATGAAAAGGTCCTGTAGTTAAATACAAACATTGCATTCTATGTCCCCAAGCACATTATTGGTTCTGGAAAACTCCAGAGCAAAGAAATTTTAAAAACGTTCCCTCCAAATTTGATTTTCTTTTTTTTTAAAATGGCAGATTGAACACACATACTTATTCATTTATTTAAAAAATTTATTTATTTAAATTAGTTCCAAGTATACAGTACATTGGTTAGACATCAATAAAATGATCCCCCTAGTTGCTCCCTCCCTCCCCTGGCCCTCCACCTAGCCAATGTATTAATGCTAACTGTATTCCCTGTGCTGTGCTCCCCATCTTTTAAAATATGTTAACCTTTGGAACTGATATTCTGTGGAACGTACCTTAAGAAATTCTATTTAAGGTTAAGTCTGTTATAACCTAGAATGTGTGCTCCTTGAGGACAGGGGCTCTCATTTACTTTCTGTATTTCCAGTGCCAGGTATATACATTTGTTCTCATATAAAAGGCTCAATATTTGTTAAATAAATGACTCAGCAAATAAATGAACTGATATCTTTCACTGTGGACACTCCAGACAGAGCTACCTGAAGTGAAAGGGCAGCACAGCCCTGTGCTTACTCAAGGTGTAAGAGGGAAGTTCCTTCGCTCCAGAACTATGTCCAAGGACATGCAAGTCATCTCTCTTTATATTTTCTGAGATATATGTGAATTGGATTGATCCCCTCATCGTCCTGGGGGAAAAGAGAATGGAAGCAAGAAAATAACATTTATTAAATTTCTCTTCAGCAAGACAATGGAGAGGTATTTTTCCTGTTATTTCATGTAATTCTCATATTAACTTTATGAAGTAAGCCCACTGTTCCATCTTTAGAGATAATAACACAGGTTCCAAAAGGTTAAGGAACTTGCCAAAGATACATATCTAATAAACATGTCAAAATTTGAATCCAGGTTAGTCTGACTCCCCAGTCGGTACATGCTGTTCACTCTACATCACACTGTCCTTAGGTAGGAAAATGGATTTGAATAGATCATATTAATACAACATTATTGAGACTTTGATGTGCTTTGAATATGTTGTATATGAATTCATAATATTAATTTACAATATTAATTTATAGTAGTTGTTAATATAGAAGGAAGCCCAGAAAATTAACTCAATTATTTTCATTTGATTATTGGCTCATCTACATTTTTTTTTTTTTTTCAAACAAACAAAGAATCAGTTTCTACCTCTCTACAGCCTGGAGTTGTAATTTATGGTGTAAGTGCTCTGAATGTATGCATGTTTTTTTTTTTTTTCTTACCATGTTGCTCTTTTAGACACTGTCTCTTTGCTCATTTTGTAGCTAAACTTCATCATTTTTATCAATCCTTCAAAGGCAAAAAACTCTGATTTTTTTTGGAAGAGGTGGTCAAAACTGGCAGTCTTTGATTATATGCCTAAATCGACTTAGAGAAAAATCACATTATGTTCAATCGACATTTCTGTCTGAGAGGTAATGTCTGAAGGTATCTATGGGGATAATTACCCAGGGAAAATATAGGCTAGAAAAAACAAGAAATGGGTAGACTATCTTTCCCCCAAAACCAAAGAAATGATTATTAACAGAAAGAAAACCAGTATTGTCAGCGTAACTTAAATTGTAGGGTTTTCATGATTCAATTGAGAGACCAAGTAAAACTGAAGAAGCATTTTAAAAAGCATGTCCTAAAGATATTTGTGATATATATATCTTCACTTGTATATGTTACCTGCCTTGCCCAGGTAGGCATTTTGGTTTTTGGTGCCTGCTTTAAATCTTAAGTGCTTTTCACTAGTGTTTGCAGGATAATGGGCTAAATTGTCTTTCTACTCTCTTGCAGAGCTTTCAGAGTGTAATGTGGCTTATACTATGATAAGTTGTAAGGACAAAATATGCTTCTTAATTAATGAAAATAAAATAGGAACAGATGCCTTTTCAGATCTCATGGAGACAGGATATCATTCAATACCTTGTGAGAGGTCTGGTATCTGCCAGTAGCTTCCTGACTTATGAGGCACTGTAACTTTCTCTTCTAGTGGCAGTCACCCTTATGGAGACACAGTTATTCCCTGTGCTGCTTTGAATGATCTAGCTGTTTATTATTAACTGCTGTTTCCTAAGGTTCCCAAGACAGAGGACCTAACTGATTCAACCAGTCACCATTACATAAAGAAGGTCTGTATTGGGTAGGGATTTTTTTTTTTTTTTTAAAGGTGAGGCAACCCTTGGTTGACCTCACAGATTACAAGGACCTTGTCACTTACAATCCCTTATTTTTTATTTTTTATGCCTACAGCACCTGGTCTTCCTAGGTGGTCTCCCATCCAAGTACTAACCTAGATCAGATGGGATCGGGCTTGTTCAAGGTGGCATGCAGTAGATGGATAGAGCTTTTGAATCAGGGCATCTCATAGACTTTTGTCAGAAAAAGTACCCATTTCTAGTTCAATCAGTTGTGTCCAGGGAGGCAGTGTGAAAAGATATGAGGCATGATTAAAGAAACTTTTAGAAGGGGATGTGGGCATTTTGAAGCTCCCAGAAGGGGTTTCACTATCAGATACATTTCTTGGCTGTCCAGTTATAAGCTTCTTGACACAATGATTCATTATTTTTTTAAAAAAAAGTTAAAATAGGACTACTATTAATTTATAAGAAGCAGGAGAACTCTCTCTCTGGTCAAACTATTTATAATCACTCTAGTATCTCCCCAAAGAAAGACCTACATCAAAAGCTAAGTCATACCATAATTATTTGTGAACACAGATATTAGATGACAAAAAATTAAGTTATTCTGACACATACAGCTTATGATAAGGATGGACTTGCCATTGGGTGTAGAATACATAGAGTTCCTTAGCTACAATCTCACGTGTCTTTCTCACCCTGGAGATAGCCTTATGAATGGTTTGGAATTTTAAAGATTCACTGAAAAGAGTTCATTCAGTAGGCAATGTTTGGCTAGATACTCCTGCATTTGTGACTCAACTGTTTCTAAGAATGGTATTTAATTTTTTATTTTTTAGCTAAAATTATTAATTTTTTTCAAAATAAAAATATTTTATTTTTCATTGTAAAAATAATATATAGCCCTCCTTGCTACTTCCAGTCACAAACCCTTGCCTAGCCAAGACTCTGTCTTTTATGTACCATATGTGGGTCCAAGTGACAGTGGTCCATGTAGAAATTATTGTGCCCCAAGAATGTTATATGACCAAGCCAAGGCTGGCATTCTAGGGTCTGTTAGGAATGTCATGACCATTGTGGAGCTCCTGGAGTATATGAAGCAGAATCTACCCTTGAAGGAGAGGTCCATTAACATTTTCTCACCCACATCCAGCCTACAGGGTCATGGTTCTCAAATTGTGGTTTGGGGACACCTAGAGTTCTTGACATCTTTTGGGATCCTGAATTTGAAACTAGTTTTTATAATAGTACTAAGATGTTATTTGCCCTTTCTACTCTCGCTCTCTCCTCTCACGAGTGCATGGTGGGTTTTCCAGAGGCTACATGTTGTATGCTATAACATAATGAATACACAAGTAAGACAATCCAGTTATCTTCTGTCCAGTTAGACATTAAAGAGATTTACAAATATGTAAAAACAATGTTGTTATTCTTACTAAAATTTTTGTTTGGGAAATACAGTTATTTTCACATTAATATTTTATTCATGTTAACATATAATTGGTTTATTCTTATTACTTTAAAATGAGTAATAAATTAATGTTAAAAAAATTATTAGTTTTAACCCACAAAGCCCTTTGGGATTGTCGATAATCTTTTTTTCTTTTTTAAAATCAAGACAATTTTTTTTAGAGTGGTTTTAGGTTTACAACAAAACTGAGAGGGATGTACAGAGAGTTCCTATACAACCCCTGTCCCCCCATATGCACACCTTCTCTTTTTTTTATCATCTCCTACCTACATTTATTAAATTGATGAATCTACAGTGATATATCATGGGATCTTCAATAATTTTTGAGTGAGAGAAGTTCTGACACCAAAACTTTGAGAACTTCTGCCACAGGTCCTTTTTTTTTTTTTCCTTTTTAACATTACTGTAATTTAAAAGTTAGAAAAAAAAAACATGTGTTTACATTCTAATTCGGTAAAACTGTAGATGTATATATACATAGAAAAAGAGAAATAATGTGATGATAACCTTTTTTAGGTGATTTAAATTTGGAATAGGTCTTTTCAAAATTTCTGACTGTAAATTCTTTTACTGTTAAAATAAAATGATACATTAGATATCATTTAAAATATAGAATATGCTGACTGTGGTAGTGAATATGTGGTAAAGTGAATTAGAATAAACTTATTTAGTTATTTAGGATTATTTCCAAGTCTACACAATTTAGTTCTACAAAAACTCTGTAAGATATAATTTTTTTTATTTTCCAAGGAGGATAAAAGCTTTCTAACCTTGGGATTGGCTTCATCTTTTTTTTTTAATCTCTATTTTTTTTCAGATTTTTTTTTTATCAAATAATTTTATTATAGTGGAAAAGATTGAAAATTTGACCTGAAGTTACAACACAATGATAATGTGAATTCGAAGGTAAAATTCTGAGAATTTCTATTCTAGGATTTCTGTTATTACAGTGACTTTAATTGCATTCATACCCATTAAATTGCTTCCATATAATCTACACTTACATCAGAAATTTCTAATTAATACATTAATCTGGTCATTCATAAACATTCGCTGAATGATTTTGATGAACTAGTCAATGTGCTCTGATGCTGAGATTACAAAGGTGAATAATCACGGTCCCTTTTCTCAAGGGGCTAACAGTTTGTGAGAGATGTATAAAGAACTAATAAAAGCTTGGCCTAACAAGTGGTATTATTAGTACAGGATGTGCAAAGAACTATGCTACCATACAAATTTTGATGTTGGTTTATTCACTCAACCAGAATATACTGAGTTCTAACTTCATGCAAAGAATAGTGCTAGGGGAGGTAGGACATGACAAATAATTTTGGCTTCTAGAAGATTACAGTCTAGCTGGGGAGACAATAATGCACACACATACACACACCCACGATCAGCAGTGGTAGTTCAATATGAGATTAAATTTCAACTACTTATAGCAAATAGTCCCATTGCATTTCAGAGAAGATACCTTCACAGACAGGAGCAGTTTAAAAACCCTGATTTCATGGGTAGGAAGAATCGACATCTTTAAAATGGCCATACTACTCAGAGCAATCTATAGATTCAATGCAATCCCTATCAAAATACCAATGGAATTTTTCAGAGAGCTAGAACAAATAATCCTAAAATTTATATAGAACCAAAAAAGATCCCAAATAGCCACAGCAATCTTGAGAAAGGAGAACAAAGCTGAGATATCACACTACCTGATATCAAACTCTACTATAAGCCTATAGTAATCAAAACAACATGGTACTGACATACAAACAGATATATTGGTCAATAGAACAGAATAGAAAGCCCAGAAATAAATCCACATCTATACACTCATTTAATATATTATGCTGACTGAAATCAGTCAGACAGAGAAGATAAATACCGTATGATTTCACTTATATGTGGAATCTAAGGAACAAAAAGAACAAACTAATCAAAAATAGACTCACAAATATGAGGACAATCTGATGACAGCCAGAGGGGAGGGAGATTGGAGGGCTGGGAAAAAGGGGTGAAGAGTTAAAGAAGTACAAATTAGTAGTTGTGAGATGGTCATGGGGATGGGGAATATGGCATAGGGAATGCAGTCAGCATTAATGTAATGGTGGAGAGCCAGAGGAGAGAAAACAATCAGAAGGATTGTTTCATAAACCATATAAATGTCTAACCAATGTTCTATACACTTGAAACTAATAATAAAATAAAAAAAAGAAACAAAATGAATTGACAAGTTGATAGAATTATGGATAAATGGATAAACTATTACAAATATGATGATATTAATTATATCATGTCATTGATAGGCATATAAATGTTTATTGTAAAATTCTCTCAAATTTTTTTATATTTGAAATTTTCTATAATAAAATATTGAAAAAATAAAACAAAGAAACACCCCCCACAAAAAAAAAATCCCTGATTTCGAAGACCCTTGAATGAGTCTTGAAGAGCAGATAGACCCAAAGGACAGAGATGGGGGACAAGGTGTCTGAAGGTGAGGGTGGCAAAGAGTGGACACTTTTTTTTTCTTTAGACCCAAAATTCTCTTTATATAATAAATATTTCCTTTTTTGAAATGAAGTTAATTCCATAACTTACATGCACACATAGTTTAAAAACAAAATTATATTAAATATAATGTTCTTACTGTAATTTAAAGGAGAAAGAACAGTAAATAAGCAGTGTACATTTCAATGTATAATGCTTGTGCACGACTACACAAGAAGCCAAAATGAAGTAGTCAGATGTTTGTACTACTTGTAATGACTCATATAAAATTTAGAAGTAAAATTAAAAGCCATGCCAAATAAGAAGTAGAGAGAGCAGAGATACAGTGGACATAGAATAAAAACTAGTGCTAGGATTAGTAATGACAGACTAGATCTGTCTGTATATGATAAGAGAAAGAGGGAAACAACCTTAATTGCGCTAGGGATAACACGTCAAGACAAATTACAGATTGTTGAAGCAAGAAAATGAGGAAGTATAATATTCTTGCAATGCACTGGCCACTTATTCTAAAGTGTGTGTCAGAATAATTCCTTGTGTGGAATGGGATGGGGATGAGATAGAATATTTCTTTTAAAAATTCTATCTTGAAATCATGTTGAGATGTACACTCTGTCTTGAACATCCAAAAGGACCACAGAGACCATATACTTTGATAGTCAACAGAAAATTGGAGATCTACTGAAAAAATAAATAACAATTCAAGGGACAATGGAGAAGGTTGGTGGCAGATCTCTGAGGACTATACGATTGAAAATAACATTAAATTGAAGAACAGGATACAATTTCAAGAAATTTCAAGTTGTAATTTTCATAACATACACAAGTAATCTTTATGCCTCTATAATAGAATTATTAATGAAATGTGTAGATATTTGCATTTCATGTATTTCAAATAACATTAATGGCATCTCAAGTCTTCACTTGTAAAATATTTGCAAGCATCAGCTACAAATGCAGATGATTCAAGTGTGGAACATGGGCTCAAATGACATGAGCGGTGCTTGCCCTTAGCAAGCACATGGTTAGCAACTCTTGGAAAAGTTTGAACAAAAACCAAGTATTCTCTTCCCATGATTAAAAGGAAGGTGTACACTAAAATATCCCATGTATACTAAGGTCGTTCAAAAAAACATATTGTGTTATCTATCAAAAGGTATTTGGATCCTAAGCTCAGCTATGCAAATTGCTTTATTTACCTCCATAAAACTCTGGTGGGATGTTTGAAAGTCATGCAGGATATGAACCAAAAAATTCCTTATTTGGCACTTCCCCATGCACTTCAGGACATTTACCAGCACTGACCCTTGCCAGTGTTCATCAATAGCAACTTTAATTGTTGTGACAGCTAAAAAGGCCTGCAAAAATTGCAAAAATATTCCCCATAGGATTGTCCCATGTCCATCCTAAGACTCTGTTGCTATACAGCAATGAAAAAAGCTTAAGCTAAGTTATACTATAATATACTACAATATATTAGAAAACTAATGTACTATAGTGGATTTGAAGAGGAGTAAGGAGGCCTTCTGTTGGATAGAGCCAACTGATAGAGATTTTTAAATCTAAACATGCAGATTTTATTTAAACAATCTTGAGAAATTATAAAAGTGTTCTAATCTCTTAACTTAGTCTAAAATTCACACCTCTGCAGTTTTTCACGTTTCTGTAATTTTTATACCATCACAGTTCAAAAGGATCAAACTCCTTGGATAAAAAACAGTGGGTTTACAAGTTGTGCTGACTCACTAGTGGACGTTTAAGTAGAGTTCAAATGCCGACTGCTATGGGCGTTTGTGGCTAAAACATCAATTGTAGGGAATGTTTATTTCAGGGATGTCATTCCTGGAATATCATGTCTGCTAACCACATCAAATAGATAACTACTGGGCATATAATGAAGGGGGTGAGAATAGAAAGTCTGCCAGAACTTTTGTTTCGTGAAATTTTATAGTTTTGCAACAATGCCAATCCTTAAATCACATCTTAGTTAGGAAAGAATAAAAACTGTACCTGATTTTTCCTGGTCAACTGACCATATTTTTACCCCAGACTTCTCATTTTTTGGGGTCACTTTTCTCCTTTAGTGTCTAGGTTTCTTATTATATGGTGACTGCCATAGTTTAGGGAAATTTGAAGCTTAAATACTTCAGTATCTTCCAGATGATATTATAGAAAGCTGTCCCTGCTTTTCACAGAGACATGTTATTTTGATAGCCCAGCATGAATACATACCAATCATCCTTTCTTGACAGAGAGTAGATGTTTTTTCTTGAGTCCCATACACAAGAAATCTGAGATTTGGTAATTTCCTGGGGAAAAGTGTAGGATGTTTTCAAGGACAGGGATCGTATCTTATTTCTTATATTATTTCCAACACCTACATGGTATCTAGTACATAATAGGCATTTAATAAATGTCTTTTGATTGAATGAAAGAGGGAGAAATGTGTAGAGTGGTTGCTATGCTTTACGATTTTCCAACTTTGTTCTCTGTTCAGTCTTCTCCTGCTAATGCTGTCTGGACAGCAGAGGGAGTCCAAGACCCACATCAGGATCTGAGAACAAAATGTGGAAAGGAGGAAATTTCTAGAGGTAGAAAAGCAATTGTCCAAAACAGGAAACAGATGAATTTGAAAATTTCAGGAGTGCTTAATTTAAGTTTTCAATAAATGATTACTTTTGGAGTTCTATCTATTATACCACATGAATAATATGTTAGAGGAAATATCTGTTTTTCTTTGATTTTGAAACATGGAACTACCAGAAAGTTTAAAGTATAAAATATAGTTTGCCCAGAACTAACTTTGATTTACATTTGCCTGTATCTACTTTTATTTTTAGATACATAATATATGAAATGTAAACTCTTCAAGGAAAGGAAGTTTTGTATTATTTATTGAATTATTCCAAGCACCTATTATTATCATGCCTGGCACATGCAGATAATAATTAAACTGTTGGATTAATTAATCAATAAATAAAATTATACTATAATATGGTTTATGTCATTTTTATTTAGCATTATATTGTCCATCAAAGTATGAATGGAATAGAAGATATGATATACACACATAACATACACACACACACATATATACACCCACACTGGAATATTTTTGAGCCATGAGAACGAAGGAAATCCTTCCATTTGTGACAACATGGGTGGAACTTGAGGGCATTATGCTAGATGAACGAAGCCAGACAGCAGACAGAGAAAGACAAATACTATATGTTATCATTTACATGTAGAATCTAAAACAAAAAAAACCACAAAAACACTAAAACAAAAAAGAAGAACAAGCACTAAGCTCATAGATACAGAGAACAGATTGATGGTTGGCAAAAGAAGGGGAATGGATGAAGTATGTGAAGGAAGTCAAAAGGTATAAACTTCCAGTTCTAAATTAAATGAGGAATGAGGATGTAATGTACAGCACAGCAACTATTTAGTTAGTTAATAATACTGTATTGCATATTTGAAAGTTGCTAGGAGAGTGGATCTTAAAAGTTCTCATCACAAGAAAAAAAATTCTGTGTGTATGGCAACAGATGTTAAATAGACTTATTGTGGTGATCATTTTACAGTATATATAAATACTGAATTACTTCATATACTGTAAACTAATATAATGTTATATGTCAATTATACCTCGATTTAAAAAAACTAAAAAAAAATTCAAATTCATAGAAAGAGAGTAGAATGGTGTTTGCCAGGGGATGGAGGGTGGGATGGGAGAAGTAGGGAGAAGTTGGTAAAAGGGTACAAACTTTCACCTAGATGTGAGGATCTAATGTAAAACGTGGTGACTATAGTTAATAATATTGTATTATAATTGAAATTTGGTAAGAGAATAGAACTTAAAAATGTTCAAACCTAAAAAATAAAGATAAATATGTGAGGTGATAGATGGGGTGAATTCTTTCACTATGTATATGTCTACCAAATCACCACAGTGTATATTAAATATCATAATTCTAATATATCAATTGCACCTCAGTAAGGTTGAATAAATTTAATGTTGTAAGCATTTTTCTATGTTATATTTTAAAACTTACATTATATTTTTAATTATCCACATACTCACAATTTTATCTTTCAATAAAATATTCATTATCCTTTGATTGAAAATACTGCTGGGCTCTACTCTCAGAGATTTTGATTTAAATAGTCTGGAATGGGATCTGGGCATATATATTTTGTAAACTTTGCCAGGAAACTTTAATGTACAGCCAAGACTGGGATTTACTGCTCTAAATCACGTAACCAAACTGCTTCCCAAAAGAGTTGTACCGATTTACAGTAGAATCAGCTACATGTATGTAGCACACAGTTATTTTCACCAACACTCATTATGGTTACAGATCACCAAAGTGTTCAAAGTGTGGTCCCAGGTTCAGCAACACTGGCATCACTTAGAGACTGTGAGGAACTCAGAATCTCTGCCTTTTCCCCCCTCTTTCTCTGCCTCAGTGAATCAGTATCTAAGTTTTAGCATGCCCCTTTGGTGATTTGAACACACATTCAAGATTGAGAAGCATGAATGTAAAATATCTTTTCTTAATTTGATAAGGCAAAAACCATATCTTGTTTTTATTTGAACTTGCAGAAGTTCAAATTTTGAAGTTAAACTTTTCCTTCCATATGTTTAGTCTTCATTTCTAACTCTGTTTTAAAATTAAAGCTGTATTTTCAGATGTTTGAAGATATGAGAAAAGTGATGAGTTTAAAAGGTGACATGAATGAACTATGGAATATAGATCTGTTAACACTGAAATTTAAACCTATCTGGAAGCACATGACATAAAAGAAAGGGAGGGGAGAATGGCCTGAATAAAGGAAGAATATTAAAACTAATCCTTATTTGGGATTCTTAGCATTTATATACCTACCTTCTCTTAGCATTCATCAAATACTATTTATTTAATACATTTATTTAATACATTTTCTGATTGTCTCTACATAGTATACTGTACTAGTGTTGTGAGTCTGAGTGGCCATAAGGAAGTCTGTTTGTTCATTTTGGGGCCTTAATCTACTTGGTGTGGTTACATGTATGCAAAGTTAACTACTGACACAAAGTTTTGTTGATTATGATCGATTGACTGCTAACTGGATGGTTTGGACATTGTGATCTTCTGGGTAGTAGGCAATAGGTGGTGGAAGGAATGGATCTCACATCCGTTCAGTGCTTACCATGTATATATCCTATCTTATTCAATTCTCTTGATAACGCTGTAAGGTAATCAAGACATTTGGTTCATAAACCATCTAAAGAGTTGAAAAGTAATTGCTATTAGTGACAAATGAAATAATTTTTTTTTTTTTGTGGGAGAAAATGGACACTTTTCTTTACATGAGAATTCCAATTAATAAATGTAGGAGGAATAAGAGAAATAGAAAATCTACTTTAGAATCCCACAATAATCATTGCTGGAGGTAAGATCCACAGATGAATGTCAAAATTAGTGGTCAAAATTTTAAAAAGAAACAGAATATTAGCATAGCCTAAATTATCTCCCCCAAATATTTATTAAGAGAAAAATAGTAAATTTATGGTTGAGAAATCTAGAAGACATCACTTCAACATCACATAGACATATTGATATCATTTACCCCCTTAATAATGCACCAAGAGGGGCACATCACCCCAAGAGGGGAACATCACCTCTGTGATATTGTTCCTAAAATTACAGCCTCAATCTAATTACAAGAAAACATCAGAAAAACTCAAATTGGGATAGTCTACAAAATACCTACCGACATACTTAAAAAGTATCAAGGCCATTAAAGACAAGGAGAGACTGAGGAATAGTCCTGATTGGCAGAGGCCGAGGAAACATGGCATCTAAATGAAATGTGGGATCTGAATTGGATCTTGGAACAGAAAAAGGACAGTAGTGGAAAACTGGTGAAACCCAAAGTCTGTAGTTTAGTTAATGATACTGTACTAATGTTATTTTCTTAGCTTTGATAATTGGACCATAGTTATGGTAAGAAGTTAACATTGTGGGAAACTGGTTGAAGAGTATATGAATAATTTGTGTTGCTTCTATAAGTTTAAAATTATTTCCAAAAAATTGTCAAAACATAAAAATACTGTTTATACTACAAAAGAAAAAGTTGAACTATGACTCTTCATCTTGACTCAGTTCTCAACGTATGACTGTAACCATAACCATTTTTATAACAAAGAAGAAATAAAAAATGTAATTAGGTTTTTCTTTTGTAAAGAGTGATCATTTCATTATAAAATATAGAAGTGTTGGCTGTATACAGTCACTCCTTCACTGTCAGAAGTTCTGCAAAGCATTGTTCCTGTGAGATTAAAATTATATATTGTATAGAATCTTTTTTGGCATAGGCATTTCTGAAACTTGTCTTCACAATCAATAGAGTTTCATCTTGGACATGATGTAGTCCAGCTTGCTTATTTTCACTTTATAGTTAAAGTATGGAAAAAAAAAGTGTATGTTTTTAGATGACTTTATACTTTGCAAAGCAGTTTTAAATTTATATCTCATTTTATCCTTACCAACCCAGCGAGATAGGGTAATTATTATTAGCACCCTTGTTTTACAGATTTCAAAATATAGGCTTTGGGATATTCAGTAAGTTCTAAGAACATAGAACTAGTTATTGGCTGGTACTCTTTTCTACTCCCTGAACTTTTCCTATATTCTTGGAAAGTAAATATCAAATTCTCTTGCCCTTTCAGGTCAGAAAGCAGGGTAATACTTATATAATAATAATGTTAATAATAATAATAATATTTAGCCTTTATTAAATTCTTACAATATGTTGGAGAATTTGACAAGTATTCTTTAAATAGGTAATCTCATTTACTCTTATTTATGATTTGACAAGGGGTTTGACATCTGATTGAATGTGATGGGCAGGAGAGGAGAGAAGGATCATGATGGTGATATGGAATATGGTGGGACCATTAGCAAAAATAGAGAGTGCAGAAAGAGGAATATGAGGGGAAATGATTTATATTTTGAATGTGTCATGTATGTACTCTGAACTCTACAATATGTGCCCTATTTGACTTCTTTAAAGCACTTAGAATAATTTGTTAAGATTAAAATATTTAAATCTGTTTATTATTGTAATGATGCAGAGACTGAAATTTGATCAGATATGAGAATGTAAACTCATAACATTCAGCAGACTCACTTAGTAACCACTTGCTTGTCTTGGTGCGAAAGCTTCCTTAAGCATGTTTCCGAAGGTGGCATTGGTGCAACTAGTTTCAGTTAACCTTGTGAGACATTCTTTGAAAAGCAAATCAGACTGCAATTATAGTGTGTGGGGCAGACAGGGTGTGGAGAGGGTAAATGATTGATAATTAACTAGGAGACGCTTGCTGACATAACGTCTGATTTGAGCAGTGATAAAGAAACATGTCTACAGTTATTATAGTATTTGGGTTTTCCCTCTGTAACTCCACAGCTATATCCCTCAGAATGGAAGAGAGTGGGGAGAGATAGCATGTTATTAAGAGATCTTACATCAGCTTATCAAGCACACAGAGTGCCCACAAGAATGTGCAACACAGTCCTTCAGGCCAGAGTCAAGCCCTTCAACACACACAACTCCACAGGAGACTTGGATGCAGTCACCCCCATTGGATACTCACAGACAAGAGTCCCTTCATTGCTCATGAAAATAGAAGGTCATGTTTCTATATTACTTTGTATTAAATAGGAGAAAAAACAAACTGTCCCTTTAGACTTAAATCTTTTCTATGGCTTCTAGATTGCTTTACTCTAGGGCCCCATACTTTCTTGTCTTGTGTTTCCAGAGCAAGTTGTTAGTTCCATGTGATTCCCTGGTGGATGGGGCTGATTGAGGGGAGTCTTGTCCTGTGGGTGGAGTGTTTAGGGGCCAGTCACACCTTTCACACTGCCAAAACGAAACACTTCTTGCTTGTCTTCCATTTGATGTTATTCCTAGAAACTCTCTTTTCCCTTCCTCCTCTTCTCTTACCAAATTCCCCTCTCTGTCACCCTTGGTTTATATCATGTCACAGCTATGGGGAGACATGAAGAAAAAAATACCAAATGTTGTTACACTGATACTATTTTTCAGGTAGAGAGAAGGAAGAAAAGATGTTTTCACAGCAAGGAAATTCCAACTTCAATTTTGATGTTACTAGATCAACAGAAATAAAGATTTTCTCACTGAACAAAATCCTTTTAAGATAGTTAAGGATTTGTTTGCATGAATTATGGTTAATTGATAAAGTAGAATACAACTTAGACATTAAAATTATGTTTTAGCAAAATAATGACGAGAAAATAGTTATGATTCATGATTAAGTGGAAAAAGCATGTTACATAACAGAATATACTACTGCAGTATAAACTCGACTTTGTGAAAAAAAAAAACACATATAATATGCCTAGAAATGAGTGACTAGAAAATACTTATCAAAATGTTAATAGTAGTAACATATGAATGGTGGGATTTGGGTGACTAATTTTCTTCCTTATAATTTTATGCATTACAAATTTTCTGTTTGCTTCTTGCTTAAAAAAAGTCATAAAAATCAGTTGATGACTGGCTGAAAATTTCATTATTAGATAGACTGCACCACTCCAAAATATAGTGGATATTTTTACAGTCTTGGTACAATAATTTGTTTTACTATTTAACTGAAAACATGTATACATATTCAAATAAACAGAATAACTAGTATAATATTTTGGAGTTCAGTATGCACATATACAAGCACATCCACACACCCTCCTTATCAAAGTCTTGTTATTTTGTTCTTTATTTAGGATAATTGGGGAACATTAATGTTTTATTTTTGAGATTCTAGAATTATTTCTGGTGAACGATCACCTCCTATTTGACATAGGGTGATGTGAAACACCACGTGAGATTGTTCCTACTTTATCAGAATCAGCAACTAAGCCCCAGTTTAGAATAACAGGGGCTGAACACCCACATTCTTAGTTTCAGGGAACGATCTTCTGCCAAAGATACTGTGGAGTGGGTTAGGAGTAAAGATCAGGAATGGACTTCTGGTTTCACTAATGGTAAATTAAGTCACTTGGACCAATTCTCCTTGCTCAAAACAATTGAAAAACTGAATAAAATATAAAAAAAATTAAAACCACCAAAGAGTTCATCAGATAGTGAGGAATTACTAGACCGAGATCCAGAAGGGGCTGAAACTCAAAAGAGGAAAATCCAGCATTTGGGGCCATTTTTGCCCTAGAGTTATTTGAGTGGCTCAGAAAAATCAGACTCTAAAATTAGAATAAGATGATCCAGATTGTTGTTCTCCTGGGCTCCTGGTGGAAACAAAGAAACGTACTCTCTGGCCCTAATTGTTTCTATAAAATTTTTAAAGAAGAAACATTGGACATGCTGTCAAAGCATAGATTCAATAAGAGGCAAGATCCCATGAAGAAGAATGAGAAGAAAACAGACAACAGGAAGAGACTCATGGGGAATCAAAATAATGAGAATTATAGTTTGCTTTGCTAAAACTAACACTATATTCAAAGAGATAAAAGCAAAGCTTGAAAACATTGACACAGAATTGGAAACTATGAAATATAGCAGATTTCAAAAAAAGCCAAATTGAAACTCTAGAACTAAAAATGCCAGTAAACAAAATTAAGAGAACAATAGGTTTAATAGCAAATTAGATACAGAAGAAGAAAGAACTCATGAATGACACATAGTCAAAAGATTAGAATGTCGGATGGCAATAAAAGTCCTTAGCACTATATATATTGACATCCAGGAGGCTGCACCCGGAACACTGACAATGAGATTTGTAACATGAATGTGTGCACCCAAAACTGATGGTGGCTGTCCACGTGGAATGGTAGTGTGGTAGTGGGGAGGGTGCTTATTTGTATAGAAAGTGACATTACATGTGCTAACTTTCTTTCTATGACTTCTCTTCTGTGACTCTTCACATTCTTGTATTCTCAGTTACATAGGGACACTGAAACAAAATAGTAAGTTCTTTAGGTCATAAAAATGTTTAGTAGATTCCATAAGGGACATAAGTACACTACTTGTTGAGATGTTCTTACATGTAATGTCTTCATGCAGTTATGAAGTTAAAGGAAGTTTTATTCAAACTAGTTGTTCTTTTTAACTTTAATCTGAAGTGAATAATTGTGGGAATTATTTGTCCTATGTGTTGTTCTATCATACACCCATTTCATACTGAGTATATAGTTACCTATTTTAGTTTTTAAAATTTAAAGTTTTAAGTATATTGATAATTAAAAGTTCAACTTAGGTTTGCTAAGTCCCATTGAGTTTCCTGAATGTAGCTTCTTACATCTTAGAGTAGATGTCTATAGGTCAAGTTCACCAATATTTCGCTGGGAAAATTGGTCTTTTTTTTGGTGACTTCTTTTCCTGGTCTGTGGAGGTCTTCCTAACCAAGGGATACTTACTTAGACTGTTGAAGGAGTTATAGAATTTGCTTTCCTTCTCCCAAGTCATTTCTATGGTATTATAAGGCATTGATCACTTATGTACGCTCTCTGATTTTGCTTAAATGTTGTCCTTTATAACCCTTCTAACTGACTACTTGAGTTCTTATTTGGATTTATGTATGGCTATCAGATTTGAGACTTAATTTGTTTATATTGCTGTCTTTTCCATAGCTCCAGCTTTTAGTTTTTCTGTCTTACGACCACAAGGGGGCAATATTTTCTATCTCAGTCCTATCATTTCTAGCAAACCATATCAATTTGCAGGCTAATATTTTAAAATACTAACCAATACTTTTTGTATCTTTTAAAAAATTAATAGACTTTAAAAAATCAGTTTTAGGTTTACGAAAAATTAACACAAAATTTCCCCTTTATCCCTTTTCTCTCTCCTCCACAGTTAATCCTCCTATTCACATCTTGCATTAGTGTGGGACATTTGTTACAATTGATGATCCAATACTGATATATTTTTATTAATTAAATTTTGTAGTTTACATTAAGGTTCACTTTTTATGTTGTATATTCTATGGGTTTTGACAAATGTATGATAACTGGTATTTGCCATCTTGGTATCATACAGGATAGTTTCATTGCCCTAAAAATCCCCTGTGCTTCACCTATTCATTTCTTCCTTCCTCTGAACCTCTGGCAACCACTTATCATTTTACTGTCTCCATAGTTTTGCCTTTTCTAAAATGTCATCTAGCTGAAATCATAGTATATATTTATTTTAGATTGGCTTATTTAAATTAGCAATTTGACTTTTCATGGCTTGATTGCTGGATAATTTTCTGTTGTATTGGATGTACCTCAGTTTATCCATTCAACTATTGAAGGACATCTTGGTTGCTTTCAAGTTTGGCAATTATGAATAAAGTGGCTATAAATATTTGTATGCAGAGTCTTACATGAACATGTTTTCAGCTCATTTAGGTAAATACCAAGGAGTGCAATTGCTGGATCATATGGTTAAGAGTATCTTAAATTTTGGAAGAAACTGCCAAACTGTTTCCCAAAGTGGTTCTATTATTTTGCATTCCCATCAACAATGCATGAGAGTTCCCGATGTGTCACATTCTCCCCAGCATTTGATATTATCCATGTTATGGGTTTTAGCTTTGTAATAAGTGTATAGTGTATCACATTGTTTTTGAATTTGAATTTGCAAAATGTACGTCTTTTTTGGTGAGGTGTCTGCTGAGTTTTTGCCCATTAAAAAAAATCAGGTTGTCTTCTTATTTTATGAATTTAATGTATGTTTTGAATACCAATCCTTAATCAGATATGTTTTTCTAAGATTTTCTCCTAGTCTATGGCTTGTGTTTTCATTCTTTTAACACTATCTTTTTCAGAGCAGAACTTTTTAATGGAAGTTCACTTACTGATTTTTTTCTTTCATGGAGAGTACTTTGGTGAATCTAAAAAGCCATTACCAAATCCAAGGTCACCTAGATTTTCTTTTATGTTATTATATTCTAGAAATTTTGTCATTTTGCATTTTATATTTAAGTCTATGAACCATTTTGAGTTAAATTTGTTAAGTAAATTGAGCATTCACATCAAAATTAAAAAATCATTATTATATTTAATATAAAATTATGTTTTTATATTAATATGTAATTTATGTATTATTGATATTTTTAAATGAATTAATACTAAACATTTTTAATTTCTTAGTTTTAATTTCTACCATTAAAATTGTTTTCAATGTTTTTATATTAACATGTAATTTATGTATTATTGATATTTTTAAATGAATTAATAACTAAACATTTTTAATTTCTTAGTTTTAATTTCTACCATTAAAGTTGTTTTCAAAGGTCAATCATTTGATAATTCTGCTAGGTCCTCATTTAATTTTGTTGAAAGCTTAGAACAAGAAACTACCTGAATTGTAAAAGGCCATTTTCATTCTTAACGCCAGCACCAATATTTGAAATTCTTCATTTATTTTGTGTCCTGGAGGTTTTTTTTATGGTGGAGTAGTTTACCACAGTGAGATCAGTGACATAGGTCTTTTGTAATGTGAGAAAAGAGTGACTATGAAAGGAGAGGAAGAACAGAATGTGTTCTCAGGCAGATCTGTCTTAAGAAAGTACATATGTGAGAGTTAAGAATGGAAATTGGGCCTTAAAACCATTTGTCTGCCTGTAATTTTTGGAAAGCCTTCAGATTCCTTCAGGTAGCATACACTAGGAAGACACCTGATCTCGATGCTTTGCTAATAATCATATACCTAAACTAATAATGAAAGCATAATAAGGAAGTATAGGGAGAGGTGTGGGGCTGGAAGGACAAGATAATTCTAGTTGGTTTGAAGGATATTGAAAGTAAACAAAATGAAATTCTATGGTGAAATGGAGTTTGCAAAACACTTTCATGTATTATCTACTTTGATCATCATGTCAATCTTGTGGGAGACCTGTGACAGAATGTTGCCCCCATTTTACAGATAAGAAGAATGAGGCTCAGAATTTTTTTTTTTTTTTGATACAGGGTTACCTAGGGAGCACTTTTAATTAGTTTCACATGACACTAATGGCAGAATATTTTTGGAAAATTGAATCTAAATTTCCTCTCATTTGACTGTAAAAATCTTATGATTTCATAAATGTTATTAAGATTCTGCAAATCTGAAACACTGTGGCTCATGATCTTTACCTACTAGTAAATCTTTAACCACCTAAAGAACTTAACATGGAATATATCTCATAGGTATATATTTGCGTTTGTTCCATACTGATGGGGCTGACTCAAATATAATGAGAAATGTAAATAAACCTATCTGTATCTTTTGTTTGTGGGAGCTGTAATGTAGTTTGTATTAACCCTCCCACTCTCTCCCAGTCTCAGTGAACTGCAATGGTCTGGGTTATAAATTTAAATCAGATTAAATTCTACCTTTTGGGAATGAGAAACAAGAGTATTACGTTTAGTTATAACTTTCATTAATGTCATTTCTCACTCTCGGACATACCAAAATTAAACATTAAATGCCATAATCACTAGTTCTGTATATAAGTAGATTGAGGATAAGCAATATGATTTGCAATTCTTTGTTTCCACTCTATATTTTAGATGATCAAACATAATTTGTTTATTGAAATTAATATTTGAAATATTAAAAATAATTTGCTTATTGAAATTAAATATGTGGCTCTTATGGGACACAGTGGGTCATAGTTGGTTGTGAGAAATCAGAAATCATCCTTCCATTGCTGGACATCCACTCCCATGACTGTAGCACTGCCTACTTCCAAGGAAAGTCCTGGAAAATTATAGATCTGAGCGTTCTCTAAGGGTCCCAAGATAATGCCATTCCTGAAAGGGTCTAACTTTTTTGCATCCCCAAAGAAGAAAACGTCGGTTTTCAAAATATGGTTTAATGTATATATCTTCCAGGTCCAAGATGGCAAATGTTACATTTCAAAGACAAATTTATCCATTTAATTATTCTTTTTCAGAAGTCAGTATTCTTTAGGAAGAATTTTTCTCTGAAATTTCAAGAAGGTTTTTAGTTAACTAAGTATTAATTTCTTCTAATATTCTCCAGTGTATCTCAATCTATTCAAGAACATGGCCAATGAAAAAGATTTACATGTATCACCACATTTGAGGTGGTTTAGTTGAAAAAGTTTGCAACGGCTTACCGAATTCCTGGAAGAAAATAAAACACTTTTTAAATGTAGGTAAAAGCATATTGAATTTAAACATTTTTATTTGCATTAAAATTTTTTTCTAGGAACAAGAATATCAATATCAAATCATTCTTTTTTTTTTTTTTTTAAATCTCCAAGGACATTTGTTTCTAGACATATCCAATTGTTAAATGATCGTCTTTGCTTGTTAGTGTTGGAATAGTTTATTCCTGAAGCATTTCTGAAGTCTCATCTGAGAAGGGCACATGGGTTCATCTACTGTGCTATCTCCAGTCTATCACTAGTAGCTGCTTGCAACATTAAGTTAGGAAGATTCTGAGTCTCATCTATGGGTATTATGATTGATTAATTGTGTCTGTTGTGGGCCTGTGTATATTTGGAGGTTGGGATACAAGGGAAGATGGGAATAGGAGAGCACAGTCTGTTACCAAATATTTCCAGCTCTGACTTAAACGGAAAGTATGTTAGCAATTAAATGTCTTCTTTCTCGGTCAATTCGATAGGATTTGTGACCCAGTAAAAATATTTTCTCACATTGCTGCAATCAACTATGAGTGAGTAAAGGGGCTCCCTGATTTTATTAGGATCTGTATTGGTCAAGGCAAGAAAAGAACCTTTCTCTCTTACTCTTCAGATGACCTTCATGGCTCAGGGGCATTTTCCCAGCTGAGAGAACTTACCACTTGGGGACCCTGTGGTGGTTTCCTCGGTAGTGAGCATGCCTCTCTGGATGCCTGCAGGAGTGGTCACTCCAAAGTCATTGCCTGCACCACTGGGAGTTGGGAAGGGGCTCCCTGGAGCTCTGCGGATAGGAGGATTTATTCCTGCTTGTCCTGCAGGAAGGATTCCATTTTGGACATCTGGATTAGCCTGACTGGTGGGCAGTATGGCTCCGGAGAGCAAGGGCTGGAAGATGAGGCCTGCGAAGATTTGTGGGGCCACCGGCTGGAATGAGGGAAGGAAACAGAAAACAAAGGAACACATTTTAAGGCTGGCCAACCAGCCTTTTCTCCTTCGAAGGCAGCAAGTTTGGGTAGAAATGGCAGGGTGAAGAAAGTAGAATCAGAGAAAAAAATAAATATGGGGTATTCCCCAGAAGAAATGCCTCTCTTCCTGAGACAAACCTGATGCTAGTTTCACTACTGGGATTTCTTGCTGTGCTCCAATTCCCTCTTAAAGGGAAAGCCACCATCGAGGCAGGTCACTGGAAAAGGAATAATGCATTATTTGCTAATATCAAATATATCTGGAGGTAGAACTAAGGCAGAAAACCTATATAATTATGACAGGCTATATCTCTGTTATTGACCTAAAGCATATCTTTCTTTTGCTAGTAATTTTTTAAAAAGTAATTTACACCAGTTGTGTATTCCTTTGGGGTTACCCAATGGAATTCCTCTTTATTGAACTGTCAATGATTTGCACACTAGTAATGAATGCTATTGCTGCCACACTTGTTTTATTTTATTTTATTTTTTTCTGGGAAAAAAATTACTGTAAGAAGTTCCCCTTAAGAAATAATATGTCATAGACTGGTTTTGGAGAGCGTTCAGGCAGGAACCAGTTTTCTTGGACCTCCCAGTTTTGATGGCATTCTCATAGAGTAAAAGAGTCAAGAGCTCATAATTAAGAGGTGAGAAAGTAGAAAAGTTTAAGGGGGTCAAATATATGGTGACGGAAGATTTGACTTTGGGTGGTGAACACACAATGCAATATACAGATGATATATTATTGAATTGTGCACTTGAAATTCATGTATAATGATATATATATATATATATATATATAATTTTATTAACCAATGTTACCCCAATAAATTTAATAAAAAAAGATTCAGGTCAGTTTCCTTGAGCACGGTTCTCAGTTTGCATAAGAACCATATGAGGAGTTAAAAAGGCAGTTTCCTAGGCTCCATTGTTAGATTCTGATTGAGCAAGTAGAAGACAGGACTTAGGAATCTCTATTTTTAATCAATGTTCCCAGTTGTCCTGGTTTGGTGTCCAGGACTGAAGTTTGGGAAGCACTATCTTGATTTACAAGATATTGAAAGTAGATTTATACTGGATAAGAGATAAAGAGTAGAATACAGAAGCTTCGAATTGAGGGTTGTGACATCCATAGATTTGAAATAGAGAAGGTGGGCCATGCTCATCATTAAAAAATAAGACAAAAAGAATAGACTTTATAAATTACCTAGTGCATTCCATATAGTAAAGGTAAGTGTTGTTTGATGAAACGTGTGTGTGTGTGTGTGTTAGCTGTATGAAAAATGTAACTGTTGCTATAAGTTTTACTAAAAAGATTTGAAAACCACTTGCATCGTGTTGAGAAAAATGGCTTTTAATCTGAATCTACTCTTTTTTTTGACCTTGCGGCTGAAGTTGCTTAAGCTCTCTGAGCCTCAGTTTCTTTATAAAGTTGGGTTCAAAATCTGTACTTTGCAATTGGTGAGGATTAAAGGCAAAGTATGTAAAAGATCTATTAAGGTACCTGTTATATAGAAGAGACTCTAAAACTGGTAGATGTGGTTGTTCACATATCAATGTCGGCAAAACAGACCATGACTTGATTTTATTTATGGGAAATCTAGCAAATCTCTACCTTTTTCACTATAGAAAGATAAAAAAAAAAATGCATGTCTTCCAAGACATTGCCTCAATTCTTTACTTTGGTGTCATGTTTAGATACATTATTTTTTTCTAAAAATGATCTACAGAGAAAATGCATAAAGTGCCCAGTAATGATAATATAAATTTTGTTTAGATTAAGTCTTCTAGCTACTCATGTGTATAGGGAAGAGTTCATTCATTATGATAAAATGTTAGAAAAAAAATATTATTTTCATACAAAATTTAAAATTTAAGTCAAGAAAATTAATAGTTCCTGAAGTAAATATCAATATGTGTATTATTTTACATCTGCATGCATTTCAATAATTTATAATCCTAGATTTTAATCAATGTCAAGTTAAAAATATGCTTTGACTTTTTAGATAGAACTGAATCTGACATCAATATACAGAAAACAAAAGCTAAGTCAAATAAATGGAAAAGTAGCTGGAGAAAGATGATAAAATTGCCAGCTAGACAAAGATAACCTAATGCAAAACATTCAGTTATTTTTAGTATACACTAAGTTGAGGTTTGTGGTAAAAAGAGACTATGGATATGAGAACAGAAAATAGCATTGTGGTAGCAGTGAAAAGAATTTGAAATGTTAGTAATTAAAATTTTTTTTTTTTTACCAATTCCTCTGAGCTTAGGATGGTCCCCTAGAAGGAAAATAATAACATAAATTATTAGACAAATTTTAATACATTCATGGCACAATATGTATAACATAACTTAAAAATTTTAAATAGTTTTAAAGATTATAAAGAAAGATTTTTTATTTTCAACAATATTTTAAAATGCCTTTGTAACTTGTACCACAAGACTTAAGTCTGCACATGACATTGCATTGCTTATACTTATTATCTGAATGATGGAGATCTTCTGGATTTTAAAAATTTTATGTTTTTCTATTATTAAGCAATAGAAGCATATTGGAGGAAACTTGGAAATGCAGAAAGCAATAAGAAAAAAATATATAATCCCATCATGCATTTTGTTGTATTTTCTTCTAGTTATTTTTCACACATTTCTTTTTTTACATAATAGAAGTCATGTCATTTATACAATTTCTGTTTTACCTTTTCTTTCAATACTATACAACAATTATTTAACTATGTTATTGATAAATTTTAACAAATAAACTTTTGAGTAGTGACAAAGTGTTTGCTTTTTTTGTTGCACAGTTTAATAATTTTCTTTTTGTTTAAATTTAAGTTGCACCCAATATTCTTCTGTATTCTAAATATGATTTTGCTGAATATATTTGTAAATAAACCTGTGATATATTTTAGATTATTTCCCTGGGATGTGTTCCCAGATGTGGAATTAAGAGTTGATATGAATTTTATATTCGATTCTGTTTTTAAAAGTAAAAGCTGCCACCTGATGCTCAGTTTTGATCTTGGTCCCTGGTAATTTTATCAATGATCTCAAGAACTACCTTTTACAAAGGAAAATAGAGAGAAAGAAGAAAAAGTGTATGTGTCATTTTTTAGGGAAAAGATATGTGATTAATAAATAAATTTGAAATGAAAAATGTCCCCCAAATTATTAATCATAGACCAGTTCCATTAATTATTTTTTTTCTTAGCAGTGTGGTTTAAAGGATTAACTCATTGCTTCACCTGTGACATTTACTAATTGTGATTGTAACTGAGTAACAAAGTATCTCCAGTTACTCATCTTCAAATTGGCAATAAAAATGTTGTCTATCAAATATTGTTTTGAAAATTAAATGAGATAGTACATAATAAATAATAAAGTACTTAAGACAGTGCCTGGCACATAGTAATCACTCAGTAAGTGTTAGTTCTTGTTATTATCAATATCCATACAATGCAAAATAAAAAGGAAACTTGGCAACTATCTGGTGAATTGAGGCAGGATTAAATATTTAACACTAAGATGATTTAAAACAAAAATCATATTACAAAATAATCTTACCTGAGCTCCAAGTTGTGCTACAATAACTGGTAACATCTGAAAAAATAGTGAGAAATTCCATAAAAAATATATTCAAAGGTAAGTTCTGGCAGAAGATACAAATATTGAAACTTTCTTAAAAATGTAATATTTGTTTCTAGTGTATCATCTATAATCATAGACATAGACTCATAGAACTGGATGGGAATCAGAACTCATCCAATTTGTATAAAAAAGAAGATTAGATCCAAGATAACTTTGAAACCAGTCTGAGGAAGCACATTTAGAAGGCAGAAGTGAATAAATTAGATTATCAAAAAATAATTTTGGTCTTAAGTCTTTTCCAAACTGAAAATTATTATGAAAAATTAATGATATAAAATGTGATAAAAATGCATGTGTTCATTTTGTATGGCATTTCAGAAGACACATTAAAAATGTAGTGGATATTTTAAAACACAAAATTTTCTTGAAGCATGTATAGTTAGTCTCATATGTTTGTTTGGATTTTTACTGTTGAAATAGAACACTGGTAGGAAATTATGGGTGACATTGCTCAATAACCCATGGCACAGGCAGAGAGATCTTAGAATTAAGTGAGAAATACTTTAATGGTTGCTGATAACTATGTAAATGTTATGAATTTATGGTTGAAAAAATTGGGATGAAGTACTGGTGTGCTCTAGTACTCTAAGAACTAAAGAGTTTATGGAAGAGAACTAGGGTTTTAAGATTTATCTTTATTTCTATAGAAATTCACACAGTGCCAAGAAAGTGATCAAAATGGAACTTTTAATATCAATCAACCCCAAATATTTGAAAGTCATATGAAATAGACTGTTAAATTTATTATTTCCCTTGAGTTGGTATAGTAATATCCATAGTGCCAAAAGGTAAAAAGCACATAGATTTAGGAATTTTTTTTCTCAATTAGATCCTTGGAAACTGACAATACAAAAACAAAAACAAAAAACAACTAATCTTCAGGGTGGCAATGGGAAAGTGGGTTGTGGGGAAAGGGACACTTGGGATTTAGGAGCAAACAAAATAGAAATTTCTTTAAAGGTGAATGGGAAGGGACAAAAATACAAATAGGAAACCAAAGATGTCTAAGTAAAAACTGTAATGAAAGAATTTAATTGTTCACTAATGTAAAAATAAGGAGAAAACTTTTAAATTAGTTTTAGAAGAGAAATTATTTGAAATAATTTTAGTTAACACTGAGTGTTTACTACATGGTGGGCACTGTTTTAAGTATTTTATGTCTATTTACTCGTTTAACCCTTATAATAGCTCTAGTGGTAAATTCTACTTTAATCTCCATTTTAAATTGTGAGGAAAGTGGGCCACAGAGTGGTTAAGTAACTTAGCCAGCATCACACAGATAGGAAGTAGACAGCTGGGATTTGACCAGAGGCTGTATGTGGTTCTAGAGTTCACACAACCACACTGGTCTTGCTTTGATAAATGGAAGCTGTAGACAGGTGCCCAATTCTGGAAGAAGATGCCACCTTGGATAAAGAAAGGCATGGTCAGAGGGATTGACAGGGGATGCACAGGAGTCTGGTACAAGGACCCTTGGTGCCGGCATAGCCTAGAGACACTGAAGAATTCTCACTGAGAATGGGGATTGATTTATATTATTGCATGTTAGGGAGTGTGTAATGTCAAACTCTCTCTACTGAACCTTAGGTAACATCTATGATGCCTACTATTGTTTTTGACTGGAATGGATATTCTTTGGTGAATATGAAGATGTACTAAGTCTGACTTCAAGGTTAGACAAGAGCAACAGTTGAAAGTGAAATTGGGCAGTCAGCATAAGGAATATGCCAGGATCACGTGTTACAGAGATTCTCATTTTATTTGTCTGCCTCTCTCGTCTTTTTTAGAGGATCATTTTTGTTATTGAGATATAAATAAGCAGCAAGTATGTTGAGTGAAGGCTCTAATATATCTATAAGAAATAAGTACTGACATAGACAAGTATACATCTCATATTAAAAAAGAAAAGTAAAAATTAGTTATGTTACAGAATTTCACAAATATGAGTTAATGCAGTATAGAGTAGCTTGTGTTGTTACTTAGGACAAATGGAGGTACAGAAAAAAGTATTAGTTGTATATGGTGTAGAATTTAAATTGAGCAGGATAAAATTATTTTGTCAATGAAAGTCAACTTTGATAATAATTACTAATTAACACAGCCCACTCTTATTAAAACCTGGAGGTGTCCATAGTGGTAAGAAGATGGTAAGGATGTATTGGTCCACTGTTGTATTCATGCTTCACAATTTGAGAATGTGTATTAAAAATCTTACATTTTTGTATGACTTTGGACCTACAAATTCTTTTCCTAAGAACTGGTCCTAAGGAAATAATCATTGATGTGGTCAAAGACTTAGTTATAAGGATGTTCGCTGTATCATCATTTATAGAAGGAAAATTTTAGAAAAAAAGTTTTGCAATACAATGGAATAAAAAGCAATCATTAAAAACAATGCTATAAGTGAATATTTTAAAACACAAAACTATTCAGTCTATTTAGTGAAAAAAATCAGATTATAGAACATTAGATATGCTAAGAACATATTTCCTTTAAAAAATGTACTTACACATCATAACAAAAAGATAGGAAGTACATAACTTAGGATGTTGACAGTTAATTCCGGCTCTTAGGATTATGGATAAATTTTATGTTTTTTTTTTTTAAATCTGTACTTTCTGAGTTCTCTATAATTAACATATATTATGTCTGTAATAAATAATAAAGCTTCTATAAAATTTTAGACCGTTGTGTGGGAATGATAGTGCCTGAGATCACCTGTTGGGGAGAATAAGTTATCCATAATAGCTTAGTCTAGTCATAAAGGGGCATTATATTTTTCTCCAGAGCCTAATAATATGTTTGGAGAAGTTTCAAAAAGGTAAAAATTTGGGCTTTCTCTGTAGTTAAAATTCAAACACTTCTGAAAGAAGTGATACCCTAAGTATGTCATTTATATTTTAGTGTGAGAGCCTTTTCTAGAATTTTTCCTAAAAGCAAACTATGGTGGGAGGAGAAGAAGAACTAGAAAGTCTTTGGGGGACTTTGGAGAGGGCATGAAAAGAGGTACAACAAAGGGAAGATTAGATTTGCTGAATTTAAATTTTATCCATCTCTTAATTTTAATCAAGGATGATTCTTATCACCCAGCAAGTATTCAGTGGAAAACACAACATGCTAAAGGAGAATCCTGATACCTCTCAATTTCCCCCCCTTATGCTTTTTACTTTTCAATCTTCCCAATTGTTCACATTTCCCCATTACCCATCACAAATATATTCTAAATG
>NW_006440624.1:320987-330299 GCF_000325575.1 Pteropus alecto | reverse complement strand
AAAATTGTTCCATATTCTCTAGAACATCCTTCTGGAAATTATCTGGGTGAAATGTTCAAGAACCTTGAAAAAATGATTTCCTTCCTTTTAGGCTTCCACCTGATAGGAAGTAAATGTTCCCTATCATTAAACTAAAGGGGAACTTACTTGTGGTTGCAGCTGCTGTTGTACGTTTAATGCCACCAGGGTCAGTGGGAGGGTCTGGGCAGCAGGTGCCATTCCTGCAGCAGGATTTAGCTGTAGGACAAATAAGATTTTTATTGTGATGTTTCACTTTAAACATTCAGGAAACTAAAATGTATTTACTAAATTTAAAATATGTTTAACAGAGATTTTGCTTTGCAAATATATAGAATTAAATATAGAGATGAAGTTCAAAGACTTGTTTAGTCTACTAGTACAACCATACGGTCTGACTAACTTTTTCCATATTAAATGTTTTGTTGACATTTAACCTAGTCTCTTTGAGAATTACTTAGATGATTTTATCCTGGCTTTTCTTTTTTGGTTATAACAGCCACGATTCCTGGAATATTCCTGATAGCTTTCTTGGGAAGTGATGATTTCCTCCATAGGTATCCCCATGAAGATTGTAAAGGTCAGAATAAAATATCTAGTCTGCATGTAGTCAAATACTATATAAAAATTTGACCACTGGAAAAAAGTCTGCTTTAATCAGGAAAGGAACTTAAACTATACATAGTTTAAGGAACTATATAGGTATTTTATGAGAAAAATGAAACTATCCTTTCTGGTTTGCTCTTTTCCTTGGGGTGTAGATAGTAGTCATAGTGTTTGTGTGGGTGTGTGGATGTTGTAGGAGGCAGCAAGGATGGTGTGGTGAAGGAATGGGCAGAGGAGTTTGAAGAAGAGGTAAGATCAACTGAAAAAGTAAAGACTTGAGAATTATGTTTGTTCTTTTAGAGTCTCTTGCTAAGAAATACTTTTCATGATGTTCTGAATTAGCATCCAGTTCTCTGACTTTTCTCTGTCTTCTCTTTCAGCTTATCTACAGTGAATATGTGTGCATGTGTACATTGGCGGACACATGCACTCAACATTAGGTATTATATTTATTTAACAATGAATACTAAAATGATACAAAAGAGCACTTACCAGTTGCAGATCTGACCCCAGTGTGAGCATCTGTGTCAATGGTATTACACCCAAAGAAGGGAAGACCTGCATGACATTGGAATTGCTGCATGAGATGAGAAGTTGTCTGTTCTCACTATGCTGTCCATGGTGGATAGCCTTAAGCAACTTATACTCCCATCAGAGGTGGATTTGTCAAGAAGGTAAATAAAAGTGAAGCTTCAGGGCCTCTCACTAGCATGGCTTCGGGAGGCACCCTAGCAATGTGTCCAGTTTACGGTTTTTATCAGCTTAAAAATATATACTTCTTATTTCTTATTATGAATTATTCACTTTGGGACTTAATTTTACATATTTAATTTTGTATTCTTTTTCTTAAAGAATGTCCCCAAGTTGTATAAGTTTCAGGTTTCCTAAGGAAAAAGATTGGCTCTTGTCTTGAAAGTTCCATAATGTCCATAGATTAAAAAAAATCTTTAGACTCTGGTGTTATATGATCGTACTATTTCACAAAGTCCAGATGAAGGTATGGTGAGGTCCTTTAGGGCTGAGGAAAGGTTGGAGTGAAAAAAAGGTGGTAGCCAAGAGACAATATAGTTTTCAAAATATTTAAATATGCTTTAAAGAAACAGGCTTTATAGTGACACATTAGCTCATTAACAATGGAACTTAAGAAAACCATGAGGAAATCTGCAGTTATTTTTATAGGTTACCTCTCAATCTCTGATAACTTTAGCAAATACTACGTATGACATGTCACAGTATTTCAAGGGTGTAGCTAATCAAGTTTTGTCAACAAGTGTTGCTATTGTTTTTCAGTTTATTAGATTTGGTTGCTAAATCAAATTATTATTCAGGTAAAAGGAAAAAGAATAAAGATGTTTGTTTTCCTAAATTTTCAGAAAAGTATATTGGTTCTTGTTTTACTTTTCTCCCAAAAGAAAATCTCTTGATTAGTCATGAGACTCTGTGTAAAATCTTGATTTTAAATCCACTGGTTTTAACCTGTTTCCTTTGCTGGTCTGTAAATGTTCCCTATTGGAGGACTCTTACCTGATTTGGCTGCTGTTGGTTTAGTAGGGTTGCCTGATCTGGAACCAGCTTTGTTGGAGGAAGTCTCAAAGCAGGGTTAAGCTGAATCTGTGATAACAAATATTTGATGAGGTAGGAATGTGTTTGAGGATTTGTATCCATTTATTTCCAGGAGATAACAACTTGTCCGAAATGCAAAAAAGGTCTGTCTTTAGACTGTGTGTTTTAGAGCAGTTTCAATTTCCCGGAATATTTTCTGTAAGGTAGAAGATGGAATTGTAGAATAGAAAATTGCCAGCCCAGTGAGTGTGTGGTGGGGAGGAAAACAGTGTGAGGCAGGGCACCTGAATTTCTGGAGGTAGTTCTTTAGCTCTCATTTCTTCTCTGTAATGGCCTTCTTCTTTTTTCAGGGCATGAAATACATAGCCTGTATTTTAACTCTGTACACATTTGCTTTTTCCCACTGCCTGAAGGTATGCTTTCACAACTCCTACTCCATTCTCATAAAACTTTCTGCTTCTGTCTCATGCCTAACTAGTCACTTCCCATAATGGAAATTCAGTCCTTTTCCCAGCCAGAGTATTTTCCCAGTGTATTAAGAATTACCGAATTTAAGGGGTGAAAATGTGCTTATAATCATATGATATATCTGTGTGGTTTTGTTTAAATATGAGGAAACTGAGGTCCAGACAAAGTGACCTGTCTAGGTGACACGGTGAGTCATATGCTAGGATCCTGTGGCAGAGCCAGTACTAAGATCCTGCAAGTACTCTTGGTCTTTTAGGAATGAATCCTTCCCTTAGCTTCTCTCAGCATTCTCTCTGCATTCAGGTGGAAGCTCCCCGGTCAGGTTGACCCCAGTCAGCCTTTGCTCCTGGCTATGTCACAGAAGACAGTATGCTGTGGCCCTCCAGCACTGCCTGTGCCCTTGGGCCACTTGGATATTCCTTGCAGCTGTCCCCGACTCTTGGTTTTACTTTGGACTTTTCCCCTTAGTTGTAAGAGATAAGATTGGCATTATCTGTCCTTAGAAGTCCCTTTAAGCTTTAAGATAATATAAGTGTAAATCCAGCAAATTTCTTTTCCTCCTTTACAATCTATTGTCAGCATGGCAGCCAGAGTGGTCTTTTGAAAACAATGGTGTGGTCATTCTACTCCTCTCCTCAAGTCCTGCATTGACTTTCATTTTAACTCAGGGTAAAAGCCAGAAATCCTGCAATGGCCTAAAAGGCCCTCATGCCCTGGGCCCCCGTCTCATCTCATTTACTCTCACTCACTCTACTACTACCTTCCAGGCTTCTTGCTGTCTCTGTGACAAGTAAGGCCCACTCGACCTCAGAGCCTCACCTCTTTCCCCAGACATTGGCTCACTTCCTCACCTGCTTCAAGTCTTTGTTTACATTCACCTTATTGAGGCCCACCCTGACCACTCTCCTGAAATGCAACCTGCTCCATCTCTAAAGTGCACCCTATTCCTAAACTTTTGATCTACTAAAAACAATTGCTAGGCTGTTTTAAGTGTCTACATTTGCAAATCGACTCATTTTTTATGCCTTTATAATAATTGAATAAATTCATTTACTACTAATAAAAAAATACCTTGTCCATGTGTCTAGATTTTTCATTTAATAAATATCACTACTATACCTAATAGACATTTAGTGTCTCCTCCTGTATCCCCTGCACCACATTATAGCTGCTTTCACGGAATTGGCTATTAGCAATCTGTATTAACCTACACGCTACTCCTCAGTTTACCTTGAATGATAGCTGTATTTCTGGAAAGTTTTATTTATCTTGAGTTTTTACAAATTGTATAGTAACTTAAATACACTGGAGACACGCTATTTAGGAGAACCTTTTGGTAAATTTATTTGGTGGAATGGTAAATCATAATTTATAAAAAAATTAACTTCCTAATTTACCTTGTTTGGAAGTTAAGTTTTTGTAGATAACTTCTTTCAAGAAGGACATATGTATATTTGGAATGAAGCAAGAAGGATTTTGTTTGTTCATGTGTGTGTTCCATCCCCTTTCTACAAGATCGCCCTGTTCATCTTCTTCATAGAACTAATCACAGTTATAATTTATCACTAAACACTTCTTTTGAAAAATTATTTATTAGTATCTTCTGTCCTAGTGAACACCACGAAGGATCAGGCTTTTTTCCCCTCTCATCATTGTATATTTAGCAACTAACACAGTATCTGGTTTATAGAGAGTTTTCAGTAAATATTTGTTGATTGTATGAATGACTATAAAAGTGTCAAGTGGGCTTGAAGCTCACCTAAAAATTTCTCTGTGTTCAGCTATTTCATAGAAATTTATTCTAATAATTTCCTCAATGTCTACACTCAAGCATCTCAAGTAGTCAAAAGGAAGTCCATTTAGAGACCTAAATCACCCATCTCTATGTCTATAAAATATTGAAGAACAATTGGAGTCTGTGTTCCAAGACAAGTGCTCCTTTTTTTTTATTTTTTCAAAACTTGCTATATGTGGACAGATTTTGTGATGAAATGTTCAAAAATCAAAAATCACAAACATTTAAAAAATATTTCCTTGCTATTGCAAGGAATTTATATAATCTAGATGTTTTGTACATACAATTAGAAAAGTCAGAAAATGTAGTTTACCTCTTAAGTCATGAGAAAATAATGAGTGCCAAAAAATCTTAAATTCTTTTTGAGAAGTAAAATAATTATCCATTTTGGGGCTTATAATCTAAGGCATCATTCTTTTTTCTCCTGATTAATACCTGATTGCTCTGACAAAATAATAGAAATTCTACTACAACAGATGGATAAATTTTAAGAATGTAAGTACATGGAAATATATACTACTACTTTATTCGTTTGTCATCTTTCACCTTGGAAAGTAAAAACTGAAAACTAAGGGAAAGGATCACAGAGAGCAGGAAGTGAAATAGGTCTACAATTAAAGATGCTGCTAAGGATGGTTGGTACATAAAATACAATTTTGACAGAGAGCAGGAAGTGAAATAGGTCTACAGTTAAAGATGCTGCTAAGGCTGGTTGGTACATAAAATAAATATATTGCACTTACTGGTAATGCCTGAGTTGATCCTAGAAGACAAAACAGTAGAATCGTAGTCTTCATGTTTCAAATTGCTACCTATAACAACAAAATAGGGTCACTCTTTCACTCCATTTTTTTTTCCTATTGAGAGATGATACTTAAAAAACTGTTTTATTTGAAGCATGGTCAATTAATGTTACCTTTCTCTCCACTAGACAAAATGTACAGGTGGAATGATCTTCAAAGTCCAGTTGATTTCTTGTTTTTGTGATGAAAAATTTTATCCTTTGATGAGGTTTGAGTTTGTAGAAGGAATTTAAACTCAACTCCAGGAGGCTGGAAACTGAAAGACCAATCAGGACATAGCTGTCTGTGAAATCATTTGGTTTCTTTCATTTCCCAACACTTCATTAGGTGAGTTATTAGCTGCAGACAGCATATTACTCAATGTCTACCATTTGAATAGAGGGTATTTCAGGAAGACGTGCCTTGTGTAATTAAGAAAAGTAAAGACAATTAAAAAAAAATTAAAATCCCTCTTCATCTCCATCTCCTTCCTTAAATGACCTCTCAGATGTACTTGTCTTGTCATATATGTACGAGCATATAAATCAAACATCAAAATATGATGTATGTTAAAAAAATGAGGCCTATTATGTATATTGCTCTACAAGTTACTTTGTTTACTTAACAACAAATGAACAACTTTACATGTCAGAACATATAGATTTATTTCATTTACTTGATGGTTATATTATATTACATTTCCTTTTGATGGATTTCTAATTCATTTCCATTTTATTTTATAATTATAAAAGTGATACAGTTAATATCCTTATAAATTGCTTTCACACATATGGGAGTATTTCTGTAGGTATTATTTTTAGAAGTACTGTATTAAAGAATACCTACTTTTTAAATTTCAGTAAATATGATGGGAAATACAACGGTTAACAAGTAATTATGTGTTGATAAGTACAATGCCAGGGGTATACAGAGATACAAAGAGAAGCGTGGTTAATTTTGTTGGGGGCAGAAAGGTAAAGATGGCTTACAGAAGGGGTGACCCGTGAGCTGGATTTTGAAGAATAAGAAGAAATTGATTAAGAACTCAAGGAGAGCATCCAGGCAGACCAAGTGTCTAGATTTGAAAGAGTGGTGTTATTGTTCCCTACCACTGGAACAAAATGGGGTGAGGGTAGCAGTAGAAAACAAGGTTGAAGAGGTATCTAATTTTAATAACCTGTAGTATTTTTGTTTGTTTGTTTCTATTACTCATTTTGGCTCTTGATCAGACATTATCTTATATGGCTCCTTCATTATTTCTCTGTTGAATGTTTTCCTTGAGCTAGATGGGGAGTTTTTGAGCTCTTGTTTTATATTCTTTTGTGTCTTTGATATTAATAACATTAACATTGCAAAGCACCAGATGATCACTGCCTGTTGAATAAATGGTAGGTGTATATACTCTGTGGAGTTGGAGTAAGGTTGAGTTGAGGGAAGGCTACAGAGAGAGAGATGAGGTTTTAAGTGGATTTGAAGAGGAAACATGAGTGATGGAGCAGAGAATAGCGTGGTAAACGGGGGTGAGTATTAAGAGGAGCAATGAAACAAAGAGCTGAAGGATTTGGAAGGGAAGCAACTTTATTTATTCTCTCACAAGCTTTCATAGATATATTCATTCATTCTTTTATATAGTCAATTCTTCCAACCCATTATTTAACATATATTCACTCTTGCATTGTTTTGGTCCTTTGGAATAAAGCAGTGAGTGGTGGAAAGGACAAAAATCTCTGCCTTCATGGAGCTTACATTTTGGTGAGGGGACTATTAACTATTCAAGCCTCATTGTGTGGGAGTGAGCCTGTGGCTCTGGGGAGCCCGCTTTCCTGTAGGCATTATTTTCAATGAAAGTTAACAGAGAGGGGCTTCCTTCATTTTTTTTTTTTCTTTTTGGTGGAAGCAGAGTTGAATTTTAGGCCAATGTTGTTCCTGGGTATAGGTGAGGAGACTTGTATTCTATTGCCAGCCTAAAGTACAATGCTGGTGAACAGCTCATTCGAACTGAATCACTGTTTGTGACTGTCTGGGCATCAGGTGATTCAGGGACCGGCAGTGCATAGATTGTGTGTTGCAGACATGCCTCCAACCCCAAGCTGGAATGGGACACACCCTAGCTCAGAAACTGAGCAGTCAGTGGGATTTGACTAAAATAAACAAGGGAAATTAAGAAGGATGAGTAATTTCTTAGACAAGAAATTTTAAGTCTGAAAGCAGATAACTTGTAATAATATAATTATGGAGTTGGGTGTCAAGAAATATATACTATAAAAGGGAAAAAATTCCTAAATCATTCTAAAACTAAGAGACATCAGCAAAAACAGTGAGATAATTTATTTTTCTGCAATGATTTAGAATATCAGGATTCATTAAAGTGTTTTAGGAACTATAGGTGATATCTCTTAGCCCTGTAGGTCTAGACATTTCTTGGTCTTTCATGTTGGTTTTAGTTTTAAATTTCTTTGAGTTATGGACCCTTTTGAGAATTCAATTGAATTTATACATCATCTCCTCAGAAAAATGTAAACATGTCCATGAACACAATGTGTATTAAACAACTTTAAGAGTTTTATAGATTGTGGTAACATTGTATTCTATTTATGCAGAAAAATTTCAACTCAATATTAGAACTACACACATATGTATTAAAAGAATAAGCTTGGCTATAGATGATTTTTCAAGACGTGAAAGAATGTCCTGCAAATGGCAACAGAAGAAGATGCTGAGGGGAGGGATGAGAGATGCAATACTAGAGTAAGAGATTAACTCATGATTTCAGTGATGTGATGGTTTAGATAAGGTTCTGGAAAGGTGTTGAGAATTTATGTAGTTTCAGAGTCAATAAAGACAATACTGACAATTGGATAGTTACTTTCAGTTTTGTAATCTGGAAAATATATAGTTTCAGAGTCAAATGGAAGATCAGTAAATGATTCTGTGGTGCCATAGGAGATTCTGTGTTACAGTTAGATGTAGACTCAGTGTAAATTTGGGTGTCACCATAGGGAGATGCTTTTGTTTCAAAATAATAGTTGTAGGTGCTAGCTTCTAGGATGTTATAGGATGAGTGGTTTATTTTATAGTTATAGTAGATGTTAATGTGAAACTTATAATTGGAGCTGGAGTAGCAGATGTGGTGGTGGTGGTAGAAGTTGCTTTAGAAGTAGTGATAGCAAGGGCAATGGAAGTTATAGTAGTGATTTGTGTTTGAGGGTGAGAGCTTGAAAATAAAAATATCTGGATATGGGTTTGGATAGAAGAATACAGATGGAAACAATTATTTTGATTAGAATGAGTTTGTCCAAGTCTTTTGTTGATATGTGGATTTAGATGAAATTGGTGTAATCATATATTTTTTGAGATAAAATTGGATAAAATTGAGGTAAGTGAATTTTTTATGAATAGCACATTTTAGAAAATATTTTGGTAGATGAGATTTTGATTGACTATGGTGTTTTGTATGTGTTTTTGAAGAGCAAGCTCATAATTGAATAGTTTTTTTTTAAGCATTTTATTTTATTTTATTATTAGTTTCAAATATACAGTACATTGGTTAGACATGTATATAGTTTGTGAAATGATCTCCCTGATTACACTATCACCCCTCTGGCTCTCCACTTAGCCATTACATTACTGCTGACTGCATTCCCTATGCTGTACTTTCCATCCCCATGACCATTTCTCAACTACTAGTTTGTACTTCTTTAGCCTTTCACCCTTTCTCCCAGCCCCGCAAACCCCTCTCCTCTGGCAGTCATCAGATTGACCTCTGCTCTGTATTTGTGAATCTGTTTTGATTAGTTCTTCTTATTTCTTAAATTCTGCATATAAGTGAAATCATATGATATTTGTCTTTTTCTGACTTATTTCACTCAGCATAATAGCTTCTAGGTCCATCCATGTTGTTGCAAATGGTAGGATTTCAACTTTTTATGGCTGATTAATATTCCATTTTATATATGAACCATAATTTCTTTATCCAATCGTCTGTTGAGGGCATTTACGTTGCTTCCACATCTTGGCTATTGTAAATTGTGCTACCATGAATATTGGGGTGCATAGATCTTTATGAATTATTGTTTTGGT
>NW_006440624.1:317162-320005 GCF_000325575.1 Pteropus alecto | reverse complement strand
TAGTATGGGCATTTTAATGATGTTGATTCTTCCTACACATGAGCACGGTATACGCTTCCACTTATTTGTATCTTCTTCAATTTCTTCTTTCAATGACTTATTTCTGAGAGTAATTTAGAATTCATTTTTTGAGAACAGATCTTTTACCTCCTTGGTTAATTTGATTTCTAGGTATTTTATTGTTTTTGATTCAATCGTAAATGGGATTGTTTTCTCAATTTCTCTTTCTGAAAGTTCACCATTGGTGTATAAAAATACAACAGACTTCTGAGTATTAATTTTGTATACTGCTACTTTATTGAATTAATTGATCGGTTCTAACATTTTTTTTTGTGGACTCTTTAGGGTTCTCTCTATATAATATCATCTCACCTGCAAATAATGACAGTTTTACTTCTTCCTTTCCTATTTGGATGCCTTTCATTTCTCTTTCTTCTCTGATTGCTATAGCAAGGACTTCCAATATAGTGTTGAACAGAAGTGGTGAAAATGAGCATCCTTGTCTTTTCCTAATCTTAGGGAAAACGTTTTAGCCATTCCCCATTGAGTACAGTATTAGTTGTAGGTTCATCATATATGATCCTTATTATGGTGAGGTATGTTCCCTCTATTTCCACTTTGCTGAGAGTTTTTATCATAAATGAATCTGGATTTTGTTGAATACTTTTTTCTGCATCTATTGATATGTTCATATGATTTTTCTTTCAATTTGTTAATTGTGGTGTATCACATTAATTGATTTGCAGAATTTGTATCAACCTTGCATTCCAGGAAAAAATTCAACTTGATTCTCACATATGATATCTTTAATATATTGCTGCATTCAGTTTGTTGAAGATTTTCGCATCAATATTCATAAGGGGTATCAGCTTATAGTTTTCGTTTTGTTAATGTCTTTGGTTTTGGAATCAGGGTAATGGTGTCCTCATAAAAAGAATTAAGGAGCCTTCCCTTCTCTTGAATTTTTTGGAATAGTTTGAGAAGAATAGGTAGTTATTCTTTTTTGAATGTTTGGTAAAATTCACCTATGAAGTCGTCTGGTCCAGGACTTTTGTTTTTTGGAAGTTTTTTGATTACTGATTCAATTTTATTTGTGGTAATAGATCGGTTCAGATTTTCTATTTCTTCTTGACTCATTCTTGAGAGATTATACATTTCTAGGAATGTATCCATTTCTTCCAGGTGTCCAATTTGTTGGCATGTAATTGCTCATAGTATTTTCTTATGATCCTTTGTATTTTGGGGAGTCAGTAATTACTTCTCTTTCATTTCTTATTTTATTTATTTGAGTCCTTTCTCTTTTTTTTCTTGATGAGTCTGGTTAAGGGTTTACCTTTTTTTTTTTAATCCTTTCAAAGAATCAGCTCTTGGTCTCACTAATTTTTTTTATTGTTTTTCTATACTCTTTCATTTATTTCTGTTGTGATCTTTATTATTTCCTTCTTTCTATTCACTTTGGGCTTTGCTGTTCTTTTTCTAGTTCTTTTAAGTGTAAGTTTAAATTGTTTATTTGAGCTTTCTCTTCTTTCTTGAGGTAGGCCTAACGTATGCTCTATCCTGAAAATGTTCCATGTGCACTTAAGAAGAATGTGTATTTTGCTGCTTTGGGGTGAAATGCTCTGAAAATATCTACTAAATTCATCTGGTCTAGTGTGTTATTTAAGCTCACTCATTCCTTGTTGATTTTCTGTGTGGAAGATCTGTCCTTTGGTATCAATGGGGTGTTAAAGTCCCCTACTATGAGTATATTACTGCTGATTTCTCCTTTTATGTTGGTTAATAGTTGTATTATATATGTAGGTGTTCCTATGTTGGATGCATATATGTTTACTAGGATTATGTCCTCTTGATGCATTGATCCCTTTATCATCATGTAATGCCCCTCTTCGTCTCTTACTATAGCATTTTTTAATATAATTTGACATCTATGTATTCTATTGTGTATTTACCACTGAAAGTCCAGTTTCTTTCAGCTACCGTATATTTAATCCCCTTTACCCATTTCACCCTCCCCATAACCCCCTATATTTGACCCCCTTTAACTGTCTATCTATGTCCTCCTCCACCACCTCCTACCCTCTGGTAGCCACTAGCCTAGAGTCCATGTCCATGAGTCTCTGTTTGTTTGTCATTTGTTGCTTTTAGGTTTGTATCTCACATATAAGTGATATCATATGATTTTCAACTTTTTCTGTCTGACTTATTTCGTTTAGCATGATTATCTTGAGGTCCATCCATGTTGCAAATGGCAGTATTTCATCTCTTCTTATGGCTGAGTAATATTCCATTGTATATATGCACCACTGCTTCTTTAGCCGATCAGCTATAGTAGAACACTTTGGTTGCTTCCATGCCCTGGCCACTGTGAATAATGCTGCTATGAACATTGGTGTGCAAATATCTTTTTGGATATGAGTTCTCAAGTCTTTGGGGGTAAATACCCAGGAGAGGGCTTGCTGGATCATATGGTAGATCAATTCTTAGTTTTTTGAAGAACCTCCATACTGTTTTGTATAGTGGCTATCCCAATTTGCAGTCCCACCAGCAGTGTATGAGGGTTCCTTTTTCTCCGCATCCTCTCCAACATTTGTTATTACTTGTCCCGTTGATTATTGCTATTCTAACAGGTATGAGATGGTATCTCATTGTGGTTTTTGATTTGCATTTCCCTAATAGCTAGCGATGTTGAACATCTTTTCAAATATTTGTTGGCCATTTGTATATCCTCTAGGGAGAAGAATCTATTCAGATCCTCTGCTCACTTGTTTTGATTGGATCGTTTTTTTTTTGTTGTTATTGTTATTGAGTCGTATGAGGTCTTTGTATATTTTGGATATTAGGCC
>NW_006440624.1:312375-315800 GCF_000325575.1 Pteropus alecto | reverse complement strand
ATATTGAATAACAGTGGCAATAGTGGACAGCCTTGCCATTAAGTATAATGTTGGCTGAAGGCTTGTCATATATGGCCTTTATTATGTTAAGGTACTTTCCTTCTATTCTGATTTTGTGAAGTGTTTTGATCATAAATGGATGCCGTATCTTGTGGAAGGTTTTTTTCTGTATCTATCTATTGATATGAGTGTAATATTCTTATTTTTTAATTTGTTTAATGTGCTGTATCACATTAATCGATTTATGTATGTTGAACCATCCCTGGGCCTCTGGGATGAAGCCTACTTGATCATGGTGTATAATCTTTTTAATATGTTGCTGTATGGTTCACTAGGAAGTGTTTTGATCATAAATGGATGCCGTATCTTGTGGAAGGTTTTTTTCTGTATCTATCTATTGATATGATCGTATGATTCTTATTTTTTAATTTGTTTAATGTGCTGTATCACATTAATCGATTTATGTATGTTGAACCATCCCTGGGCCTCTGGGATGAAGCCTACTTGATCATGGTGTATAATCTTTTTAATATGTTGCTGTATTTGGTTCACTAGTATCTTACTTAGGATTTTTGCATCTGTGTTCATGAGAGATATTGGTCTGTAGTTTTCTTTTTTGTGTTATCTTTACCAGATTTTGGTATAAAGGTAATATTGGCCTCATAAAATGAGTTGGGAAGTATTGCCTCCTCTTCAATTTTTTGGAAGAGTTTGAGGAGAATCAGCATTAAATCTTCTTTGAATGTTTGATAGAATTCACTGGTAAAGTCATCTGGTTCTGCACTTTTACTTTTTGGTTGGTGTTTTTGATGATTATTTTAATTTCCATACTGCTGATCGGCCTATCTAAATTTTCCTGTTCTTGATTCAGTCTCGGAAGAACCAGTATTTTTCTAAGTACTACTCAGTTTCTTCTAGGTTATTAAATTTGATATTATATATTTTTCATAGTATTTTTGTATGATCCTTTGTATTTCTATGATATTGGTATTAATTTTCCCTCTTTCATCCCAGATTTTGTTTATTTGTGTCCTTTCTCTTTTTTCTTTAGTGAGTCTAGCCAGAGGTTTGTCAATTTTATTAACCTTCTCAAAGAACCAGCTCTTTGTTGCATTTATTTTTACTATTTTGTTTGTTTGTTTGTTTTCAATTTCATTTATTTCTGCTCTAATTTTGATTCTTTCTTTCCTTCTGCTGACTTTAGGCTTCATTTGTTCTTCCTTTTCTAGTTTTTTAAGATAAGGCGTTAGGTTGTTTATTTGGGTTAATTCTTGGGGTTCGAGATAAGACCGTAATGATACATACTTTTCTCTTATGACTGCTTTTGCCATGTCCCAAAAGTTTTGATATGTTGTACTCTCATTATCATTCATTTCTATGTATGTCATGATATCCCTTTTTATTTCTTCTCTGACCCAGTTATTCTTCAGTAGCATGTTGTTTAATCTTCATGTATTCGTGGTTCTTCTTGATTTCTTTTTGCAGTTGATCTCTAGTTTCAAAGCATTATGATCAGAGAATATAGTTGGTATGATTTCAACTCTCTTATATTTTTTGAGGCTATCTCTGTGTCTCAATATGTGGTCGATCCTTGAGAACATTCCATGTGCACTAGAGAAGAATGTATAAGCAGCCGTTTTGGGATGGAAGGCTCTGTAAATGTCAATTATGTTTAGTTGGTCTAATGTGTCATTTAAGGATGTTATTTTTTTTTATTAATTCTCTGTTTGGATGATCTGTCCTTATCTGATAGTGGAGTATTTAGGTCCCCTACTTTGATAGTGTTTTGGTCTGTTTCCCTCTTTAGTTCTGTTATAATTGCTTTACATATTTCGAGACTCCCTGATTGGGAGCATAGATATTAATACATGTTATGTCTTCTTGGTGTATGATTTCCTTTATCATTTTAAAGTGTCCCTCAGTATCTTTCTTTACCTTTTTTATTTTGAAGTCTATTTTATTTACTTGGAATATCGTTTTCCACCCTTTCACTTTGAGTCTGTATTTGTCTTTGGAACTGAGATGTATCTCCTGGAGGCAGCATATGGTTGGGTTTTGTTTTTTGATCCGTTCTGCAACTCTGTGCCTTTTTATTGGTGAGTTCGGTCTATTTACATTTAGGGTAATTATTGAAATATGAGGTCTTCTTATAGCCATTTTATCTTTTGCTTTCTGGTAGCTCGATGTTTCCATTGCTTCTTTGTCCTTGTGTTTCTGTTTTCTTTATTTTGGTTGGCTTGTGAGTTTTACCTCTGGTTCTTCTTGCTTTATGTTATATACTTCAATTCTGAATCTTCTGTACCTGGTTACCATTGCGAATATGTAAAAGATAGTTATATATACAGTTATTCATTTTCTTCTGCGTGTCCCTTATCTCCATTCTCCTTTGCAAATTCAAATCTTTGAATCTCCCCTTTTCAGTCATCGTTATCTCAATTCGTCTCCTTGTATGCTGAATGTTCATTACTATCTTGTTATAATAATTCTCTTCTTCTTATTTGAGCTTATAATGTCCTATTCTTTGTAACGGTTGCACCCTCTGCTTCTATTTGCCTGATAGTCACTTTACTCTTAATTACATATTGTTTTTGGTCATTTTGTTTTAGGTGAGCTTACACCTTTCAGTATTTCCTGTAGTGCAGGCCTCGTAGTGGAGAATTCCTTCAATTTTTGTATATCTGGAAAGGTCTTAATTTCTTCTTCATATATAAAGGAGAGCTTACCTGGATACATTATTCTTGGCTGGTAGTTTCTTTCATTTAATAATTTGAATATTTGATTCCACTTCTTTCTGGTATGTAAGGCTTGTGCTGAGAAGTCCGAAGATAATCTAATGGGTTTTCCTTTATAGGTTACTGTCTTCTTTTCCCTTGCTGCCCTGAGAAATCTGTCATTGTCACTGATTTTCGATAATTTTAATACGATGTGTCTTGGTGAAGGCCTTTTTGGGTTGAGATAATTGGGTGTTCTGTTGACTTCTTGAATTCCAAGCTCCAGCTCATTCCTTAGATTTGGGAAATTCTTGTCAACTATTTATCTGAAAATGCTTTCAAGTCCCTGCTCCTTTTCCTCACCTTCAAGAATGCCTATTATTCTTATTTTTCCTATCCTGATGGTATCAGCTAGTTCTTGAATTTCTCTTTCATTATTTTTCATTTTTCAGTTTCTCTCTTCTTCCTTCTGATTTATTTCTAGGTCTCTGTCTTCAATATTACTGATCCTTTCCTCTATTTGGTTGACTCTATTTCCTAAGCTTGCTATTTCATTTTTCATCTCTTGTAGTGTATTCTTCCTTTCCAGCAGTTCTATTTGGTTCTTTTTGTCAGTTTCAATCTCCTTACTCTGCTCATCTAGGTGTTTTTTCAATTCCTGAAATTGTTGATATGACTCGTTTCAGAATTCATTAGGTTTTTTTTTTTTACAAG
>NW_006440624.1:307268-312360 GCF_000325575.1 Pteropus alecto | reverse complement strand
GCGTCTAAGCCTCTTTGATACGTTCTTTATATAAAAAGCCTTAATAATGCCTTTTTATTTGTTTGTAGATATTTAATCATGCTCGCTACCCTCAGTCTCAGTACCTGAGAGTGTTAGCAACAGTTTCGGTAGCATTTGCTCAGATTCTCCTGGGCTCCACGGTGGTCGTTCTCACTGGATTTGAGGGAAGGGGCCCTCTGAGTTGGGGTTGGGAGTTGTGGCTCAGCCTCGGTTTTGAAACTGTGGCTGGTAAAAATCAACATTTGTTTTTCTGCCGCCCGCTTCTCTGCTTTCTGCCCTGATGACTGAGCCCTGCCGCTGGCCATAGGGAGCTCCACAACTTTCCCAGGCAGGGCTGTTTGGGGAACTCACCATTCCTTCTCCCCTCGTCCTCCTCCTACAAGTAGCTCCAGTGGCTGAGGGAGGTAGTTTCTTTATTTCTCCCAGTCTACAGCCCGACACCCAGGTTCTGATCTGTGGCAGCTCTTATGCACAGATCCTATGCTCAGACGTGCTGGTCTGCAGTTTGTGTCTTTTTTGTTGAGTTTTAGATGTTCAGCTTATTGTTGTTTCAAGGGGAGAGATGTGGGGACTTCTCTCACATCACCATGTTTCCTAAGATCTCCTGCATTTGTTTTAAAGTCTATTTTGTCTGATATAATTATTGTTACCTAGCTTTTTACTTTCCAATTCCATTTGCATGAAATATCTTTTTCTATTCCTTTACTTTCAATCTGTGTGTGTCATTTGATCTGAAGTGGGTATCTTTGTAGACAGCATATGCATGGGTCTTGTTTTCTTATTCATTTGCCTACCTTATGTCTTTTAATTGGAGCTTCAGTACATTTACATTTAAAGTGATTATAGATAGGTACATAGTTATTGCCATTTTATTATTCATATTTATTTTTTCTCCCTTCCTCTTATGTAAGTTTTTTTTTTTTTTGATCATTTCTTGTAATACTGGCTTGTTGGTGATGAATTCCTTAAGCTTTTTCTATCTGAGAAGCTCTTTATCTCACCTTCCATTTCAATTGATAGCCTTGCTGGGTAGAGTATTCTTGGTTGAAGTTTCTTGTTTTTCATAACTTTAAATATTTCTTGCTCATTGAAAAATCAGCAGATATTCTCATGAGGGTACTCTTGTAAGTAACTAGCTGCCTTTCTCTTGCTGCTTTTAAGATTCTCTCTTTGTCTTTGACCTTTGCATTTTAATTATGATGTGTCTTGGTGTGGGTCTGTTTCAGTTCTTGTTTGAGACTCTTTTTACTTCCTAGACTTGTATGTTTAATACCTTTGCCAGGTTAGGGAAGTTTTCTGTCATTATTTCTTCAAATAGATTCTTAATCTCTTGCTCTATCTCTTCACCTTCTGGTACTCTTATGATGCAGATATTGTTATGCTTCATATTGTCCCAGAGATCTCTTAAATTGTCCTCATAAAAAAAAATTATTTTTTCTTTTTCTGTTCTGATTGGGTATTTTCTACTATCTTGTCTTCCAGCTCATTGATTCAATTTTCTGCTTCGTCCAATCTACTGTTGATTCCTTCTAGTGTATTCTTCATTTCAGTTATTGTATTCTTTATTTATGACTGGATCTTTTCCATGATTTTTATGTCCTTTTTTTATGCTTACTATCCCTCTGTTTAAGTTCTCATTGAGATCTTCCATTCTGTCCCTAAGTTCATTGAGCATCCTTATAATTAATACTTTGAATTTCATCTCTGGTAGGTTGCTTGTTTCAATTTCATTTAGATTGTTTTCTGGAGTTTTCTCTTGAATCATTTGTAGCACATTTCTTTGTTTTCTTATTTTATTTACCTCTCTGTGTTCATTTCTATGTGTTAGGAAAATTTGTTTAGTCTCTCAGCCCTGGTCAGATGGCCTTATGTGGTAGATGTCTTGTGTGGCCCAGTGGCACAATTTTCCTAATCACCTGTGCTGGGAGCTCTGGATGTGATATTTATGTGGCTTGTGTGTGTTCTTCTGTTGCAGCTAAGTCTTTACTATTGTTAGCACAGCAGTGGATGGGATTAATGTTTGGGTCAACTAACCGTAAGAATTGGCTATGCCCACAGGGTATGTATTCTCATGTGGGGGCTATTCCCACTCAGTGAGATTTGCGCTAGCAGGCTTGAGTACTTGTTGAGACCACCCTTTGGGTGTATCATTTATGGAGCTAGTCAGGTGTTGCTCTGTTGTGGTCTAGCACGAGCGTCTGGGTGTGTTGATTTTGTGGCCCCTTGGGAAGGGCTCCCAGTATGCCAAGGTCAGCCACTGCCTTTGATTTTGCTCAAGGCTACCTGGTGGGAGCTACAAGTAACTTGTAAATGGTTGTAGCCTATGCTGGATGTACAGGTAAGTGGAAGAAACAATGCTGTAAGCCGTGGTCTGGTTACCCCCAGTACTGGGCCTGGGGTGGTTTAGTAGAAGTACCAGTGCTCTTCAATGCCTGAGGCTGCTTGCCAATTGCCCTTAAGACTTTGCAACTGCAAGAGCTTCTGTGCGATATGCACATTGGGGGTGCAGTGACCCAAGGAGTTACCTGGGTATATTGAGCAGATTTCTCCCAGCCACTATAGTGTCACTTTACATGCCAGCACTGTCTCTGTGGCTTCCTCAAATAGCAGCAAGGCCAGCCAAAAGTCTCAAATAGCAGCAAGGCCAGCCACTGCCTGCTTTGGGCCTGCAAAAACCTGAGATCTGTTCAAGAAATATGAAAACTTGGGGGCAGGGGTTTGTAGCCTGCCACCTAAAGTCTCTTCCAGGATGCACAAGCTTTACGTGGGCCACATGAACTGAGTGCTGTATTTGCTGTCAAATTCATGACCCAAAGAAAGCACAGGATGTGACTGGGTTGCCTGGGAACAGGCTTGCCACAGATTGTGTGGGAGAGTGTCTCAGTGGGTTGGGTAGGGCAGTGTCTCAGTGAGACATGGGACCATCAGGCTGATACAGCAGCAGATTTGCTTCTAGTTCTGGGTCCGCAGGCTCCTACAAAGGTCACAGATCACTGAGAGACCTGCTGTTGTCTGGGACGGACCCATAGACACCTGTGATCCACCCAAGCTCATGTTGGTAGCAGTGATCTGCCTGAAACTGTTTTCCCCGAAATGCATGCATAGTGCCGATCGAGGTCTAGTGCTTGCACTCAGTCTTTAGCCCCAAAAACAGCTGGGTGAGGGCAGCTGCCGGGCTACAGGGCCGCTTTGGGCAATTTGTGGATTGGGTATGGCCAGCTGATCTTCTCAGGCCAATGCAGCTTCAGAGCTGGCTGTGTGTGGGGAGAGTTCAGCATGGGCAAACTGGTGCCCATCTATAGACTACCCCTTTGGGGGTCCAACTAAAGCACAATGCACCTCCATCCCTCACTCAGGTGCCACATAATGCAGTCTTTCCCCGTAGGACTCTTGGACCTCCTGAGCCACCATCCCTCCACTGGTGTCCAGAGTGAGTGTCTGTGCATGGGCCTTTTAAAAGGGTGTCTGGGATTTCAGTCTCCTTCCATCTCACCTGGATAGCCAGAATCCCCACTGACTTTTATAATCGGATTTTTGAGAAGTCCTCGTCTTTGAGCTGGGACCCTGGGCTGGGGAGCCCCTGTCTGAGGCTAGGAACCCTCTCTCCTTTGGGGACATTCTGCAGCCTCACTCTCCCTCCTGGTGCTCTACCACTACCCATGGGCACAGGCCCAGCATGATTCACATCTTCTCCCCTCCTACCAGTTTTGATGTGGCTCCTTCTTTATACCATCAGATATATATGTGTTATGATCAGCTGGACTTCAGGTGATTTTCCACATTGATTATTTTATAATTTAGTTGTAGTTTTAATGTGGTCCCCAAGAGCAGGTGAACTCTGCTTTTGCCTCGTCTACCATCTTGACTTCCCCTCTAGGCATAATTGTTTTAAGAAAATCTTTGGACAGGATAATTCTCTGCTTAATAGCTGCTCTTGGATGATTAAATGGAAAGGCAATACCTGTTAAAATAACTATTTTTGGATACATTTTAGATGGGTTGGCTATTTGCTTATTAGTTATTCTTGAATGGTTTTGTGTAGATCAATGTCTTAACTGAATAGCTGCTTTTGGACTAGCTTTGGACAAGAAAGTGTCTTTCTGATAAGTTAGTTCTAGGTGAGTTTGTTTAGAGACAGTTGTTTTTGGATAAGTTTTGGTACAAAACTTATGGTATAGCTCTTTGTATATTGGCTTGTTTCAGATGAATTTGTTTGAGATGACTCCTTGCTGAAAGGCTTCTTTGGACAGGAGAATTTGCAGTTTAGCTTGTTTTTAATGAATTTACTCCTTGCTGAAAGGCTTCTTTGGACAGGAGAATTATTTGCAGTTTAGCTTGTTTTTAATGAATTAGTGTAGAGCCAGTTCCTAGCTAAACAGTTGAAATTGGCCTGAAAACCAGTGAATCAGACTACTTTTTGTTTGGTTCTAGTTTTCTGTGGCTGACTATCATAGGATTAATCAGAGGGGAGGGTAAGCATAAAAAACTGTCATTGAATCTTAGAAGAGAAATAAGTGGCTAAACTGATAGCAGTGTTTTTATTTGACCCTCATTTTACTGGGAGGTATAAGCTAACTATAATTTGTCTTTATAATTTAGTTGTAAGAATTTCTTGATTATATACCCCTGCTTAAATGCCCCAAACAATTTCCTAATTGTACTTTTAAATCACTAAATGTCAAGGAAATGCTGAAGTGTCAATTGTTGGCTTCTAGATCAACTTACAGTCTAGGTAGCTTATGTTAATTGGTGTGAGAACATGTTGATTTGTAGGTGGGGTGGAATTCTTGTCTTCAGGCTTGCTTTAATGGTTAGTTACACAATGTGTCTTCATTCTCTTATCCTAAGCCCAACTGAGTTCTAATCTTATAGTTAATTAATTATTCAAACGAATACCTATTGGGTGTTCACTATTTTTCAGACACTATGATAGACAGTGGAGGATTGAGCTAGTAAATTGTCAATTTGCTATCTCTAATGTAAAAGGAGACTAGGCATCCTCTAAGATTCAAATATGCTAAAGGCCAATATCTTGAAGTATAGATGGAGGTGAAGTCAGTATAAGAGATTA
>NW_006440624.1:287552-307210 GCF_000325575.1 Pteropus alecto | reverse complement strand
GTAAGAGAGTTTTTCAAGAATGACCACATTATCACATTATAAGTAGGTCAAGTACAGTAATGACTAAAATATGTTCATTTACATTAGCAACAAGTAGTCATTGGTGAATTAAAGAATTGGAGTCATGGGGATGAAAGTTAAATTAGGATATGTTGAGAAGTGAATGAGAGGCTAAGAAGTGGAAATGATTGGTATAATGCCTTTTGAAAACTTCAGCTGTGAACTGGTGAAGTAATAAAAGAATAAAGGCACTCGGAAGGCCCTGCAGACATAAAGGACCTGGGAAACAGAATCTTTTTGTAGCTAGAACACAAATGGAAGGATCAGTCTTTGACTAGGCCAGTGTAACAGGAATAAGAGAGAAGAAGATATGACCAAATGCTAGTAGATTTGTAGATATGGTGGCAGTAAATTCAAGGAATCAATTTGATGACTTCTGTTTACTCTGTGACATGTTAGGCAAGTTCATTCACTAAGAGTTGGGGGAGAAGGGAAACAGATTGAGATTTTAGGCTGGAGGATACACAGGCATACTTCGTTTTATTGTGCTACACTTTCTTGAGCTTCATAGATGTTGCATTTTTTACAAATTGAAGGCAAGACCCCCCACCAGCAAAAAGATTACGACTCACTTTATTACAATACTCACTTTATTGTAGTGGTCTGGAATCGAACCCACGGTATCTCTGAGGTATAATTCTTTGGCGTGTGAGCATGCTTACAAGAGACTAGTGGTCTTGGGCAAACATTTCTAGTAATTCCAGTTGCTCTGCTGTGTGATCATCTCCAGTAACACTAAGCATCTTGGTTACAGTGCTATGGTTCATTTAGTTGTTTCCAGAGGATGCCTTTATTATTAAACACTTAGCATGGTGATGAAGACAGTCATAGCTTTAGGGCACCTATGAATTAACTAGGAATCCTCACTTGGGATTGTCCCTCCTCAAATATCTTCTTCTTTCTCATTCCTTCCAGCTGATTATCTCACTTTCCTTAATTGATATGACATTGAGAAAATAAAAGTCATTATAAGGGTACTCTCTTATTTTCTCAACCTACCTTCTCCGGGACTCATATTTTTCTTGGAAGAAGTATCTTTACTCATATTAAAGGACAATTCCTTTACTTTTGTTCTGAATTCCATTCTTTTTTACTTTATTAAAGACTTCGCTTTTCAGTTATCTTCCCATCTATTTTTCTTGGATCATTTTCATCAGCCTATCAGCATGCTACACATTAAGAATACAACAAAACAAAACTCTCTTGACTCTACATCTTCATTCAACAGTTGCCTTATTTCTTGACAACTTTTCATAAGAATCCTTTGCATTTTTCTCTGTTTCTGCATTTCCCATTTACTCGTTTCACATTGGATGGCATTTGTACCATTAATCACTGCCTCTTCCCGGAAACACTTTCTTGGCTTCCATGATACTGCTCTCCTGGTTTTTCTGCTTTCTCCCTGATTGTTTTGTCTAATTTTCTGTATTATCTTTAGAAAAATTAAGAATGCCTCAAGGGTTAGTCTTAAGCTTTCTTCCCTTGCATTTTCTTTTATTCTCTTCCTTTCCTTTACCTTTTCATCTCTTCTTCCACTTCTCTCTCTATGTGATCTCACTCAATTTCGTGTCTTTAAAGACAATTCAAACACTGTTAACTCTCAACTTTTTATTTTTTTGTCCAGAGTTTTTCTTATCACTTCAAACCATTGCGCTTAATGACTTATTTGAGATCTCCATCTAGATATTTAATGAAATATGAAATATTTTATGAATATTTCAAACTGAATATTTGATTGTGCTCTATTCCTTCCCCACCAAGTCATTTTTTTCCCCCTCAAATCTTTACCATCTTGGTAAATGGCACAACCATCCACTAAATTATTCAGGTCAAACAACTAGGATTTATACTTTATTTAACCTTTTTGGCATGTCTTGTTAGTACTGCTTTTAAAATATATCCCAATCCTCTCAATTGTTCTCCAGTTCTGTCCCTCCCCCCACCGCCCACCGCCCCCAATTCTCATTGGTTCTGGGTTTTCTGACCTTGGCACCATTGACATTATGGAATAGATTATTTTTTATTTTTTATTTTTTGGCAGGGAGACAATCTTGTACATTATAGGATGTTTAGCAGCATCCTTGGCCTCTTCCCACTAGATGCCAATAGCATCCCTTCAGTTGTGACAACAAAAAATATCTTTAAACATTGTTAAATGTCTCTTGGTAGGGGAAATATTGTACCCAGTTAAGAGCCAATAATCTAGTCTAAGACACCATTATCTCTAACAAGAATTACTATAGTAACCACCAAAGTAATCTCTTGGCTCTTACCCCAGCCTTCTGGTCCCAGGTACTACTATTTGTTCCCGGATTGCGGATCTCTGTTTTCACTAATCCCCTGCTTCCACTCTGATTCCCATCCAGTCACTAAGTAAAATGTCAATTAGGTAATTTCTTGCCCTATTTAAAATCCTTTGTGACTTTTCACTGAATTTTGAGTGAAATACAAACTCATTACTATGGCCTACAAAATTTTCTATAATTTTAATTTTTTTAAATGAAAAATATCTTAACATAATTTAGTTTCTGTTACTCTCATCTGGTACCAACCAGTCTTTCTATAGTTTACTATGTTCTTGCCGCATTGGACTCCTTTCTGTTGTCTCAAACAAATCAAGAGTTCTCCCAAATAAGCCTTTGCTTTTCCATCTGCCTGGATCTTTGGCCCCTAGAAGTGTGCCTGGCTGGTTCCTTTTTAATCTTTAGGACTTGGCTTAAATGTTTTCTACTCAGAGAGATAATGTCTGAAATACTCCAGTGCCCAGGTAAGTGCTCTCCCTCACTTTCTATCACACATCTTGTTTATTTTCTTCACAGTGCTGACCCCCACTTCTAATTACCTTGTTTATGTGCTATTTACTTGCATATTGTGGTTCACCTGACAAGAATGTAAGTTTTATGAAAGTGATGACATTGTCTGTTCCTCCGCTATCTTGTTAGCTGGCACATAATAGGCACTTTGTAAATATTTATTGAATGGATGAATGAAGTAATTTGGTATAGTGGAAAGTGCACTGGCAGATTACAATCAGATATATTTGCATTTGAATCCTGACTTCGTTACTTCCTGGCTGGATATCCTCAGGCAACTTAAGGCATTTTGCTAACCTTTAAATTCTTCATTCATAAAATAGGCATTTTCATCTTCACCTTATAGAGCTGAAGATTTGTATGGCTATGACCATCTAACACTATGTCTAGTACATAATAAATACTTAATATTTATTTTCTATTTAGGGTTCGACACCCAAGGTTAAGCTGACAGCAGATTGGTGTCTATGGGAAGGACATGTTCATTGAGTCCTTTTGCTTCTGGCTTTAAGCAATAATAGGTCACTTCTTCATAAGGCTTCTCTCCCTCCATCTCCCATCACCTCTGGTTCTCCAATTCTTGATTGCAGGTGTAGGTGTTCGAAGCATGTGTGGGTTGCAGACTGTCGCATCACTAGTCAATTGTACTGGGGACTCCTGAATTGCCTGAAGCTCAAAAATTCACTAGAGAATTACTAGCAGAAAATTCTGAAGTTTCTGACATATTAATAGGCATAACTATTTTGCCCTGTCTTTGCTCACATCCCACTATCCAGATTAACCCTCAATTCTATCTTTGCATAATCAAAAGTGTTAAAATAAGGAGCAGCTCTTTATCTAAAAGGAAAGCTACTTCCCTTAGGCTCACACTGCAGCAGCTTTAAAAGGAACATTCCTCTTCCCTTCTCCATTTGTAATTCAGTAGAGAAAATTAATCACTCAGTAATAAACACTGTTTCTATGCCCAACATTGACATAAAATGGAGAAAACAGGAAGAGAAACAGTGAAATATCTAAGTGTTCTTTGAGGACTATTTGGGAAGTTATCTGACAGTTGTGGCATATGTTCAGGGATATTGTGTGAGGATGCTTCTTACCGTCTATTGTTCAAGATAGTCCCTGGTTAAAGTAAAAGGCATTTTACCCCCAGGAAGTTCCTAGAGACAATCTGTTTACCTTGTAAAATTAAGGATCTGTTTCCTGCTGCTTTTACTCTGAAGAGAACCTTGTAGTCAATCTTCAGAAAACCCATTGGATAATGTCTTTTTATTTTGTTTAAGCCTCTTGCAAATGATATCCACACTCTTTTAGAATATCCACAATCTTCTATGATCATTGTATATACTACTCTATATTAGTAATATAGTTAGCAAGTTAAAGAATGAGATTAAGGTATCTTCTGTGTCACAGCAACTTAAAACATGATGCAGCATGCTGTTTGCTTTCACTTCTCAACTCCGTGTGTCTTTCCATTTTTAGATTTTTTTAATATTGAACCTTTTAAAGTGACTCAGTCGCTCCTCAAATAAAACAAACCAACCAACAAATAAATAAAGAGCGAGCAAGCAAACAAGCAACCAAACCAAATCAAATAGAACACCAAGACCAGAATCTGCACTTCAGGATGGCAGCCACCAGAGGGTTCTTCTGTCAAGGCCATGCTGTAAGACAGTGAGCAGTTTTTATCTTTATTTTTTTAAAAATAATTTTTATTTTTCAATTACAGTTGACACACAATAGTATATTTGTTTCAGTTGTACCATATAGTGATTAGACATTTATATAACTTACAAAGCGATCACCCTGATAAATCTAGTACCCATCAGACACCATACATAGTTATTACAATACTACTGACTGTATTCTCTACGCTATATTTTACATCCCCATGACTATTTTGTAACTACCTATTTGTATTTATTAATCTCTTCCCCGCTTCATCCATTCTCTCAAATCCCGCCACCCCAATCTGGCAACCATCAAAATACTCTTAATTATGACTTTGTTTCTTTTTTTTTTTTTTTTAAACGATTATTTTGTTTTTTAGCAGAGACACCATCTGGATATAATATATACTTAAAACCTTGAAAATCACAATGAAAAAATGAAGATGAATAAGCTATGTCCTTTACACCTTTCTCTCTCCTTATATCAACTTTAAAAGGCTATCTAATTATTTTACAGGAAACATCTAGAAGCAAAGAAAGAAATAGATTAGTGTATGAGTTTAGTCTAATGTGGAGAGGAGAGGATAGCTTGAGTGGTTTTTCTCTTAGTGATGGGAGGTATGGAAAATGTGAAAATGCTTTAACACTGATGTAAACTTTTAAAATTCTTAATTAGTAAAACTCTTGTGGAATAAGAGAAACTTCTTCAAGAGATACTAAATAGTTTTAGAAGAATAAAGTTTTGGTATTACTTGAAAACAAGGCAATGATTTTCTTTTATTCATTAATAATTCCTAGGAAAGACATTGATTTAACTGCATTAAATAAGATAAAAAAAAGTCTTAACCATAAATTTATCAAAATTCTTATAATTTTTTAAAGAAACAATACCAGTACTTATTTATATGGTGAGTGGCTTTATTACTTTTAAAAATGGTTCATTTCTTTACGTAAAATTCTTGAATATTTTCTCATCATCATTATCCAGAAAGCTGTGTTTAATATAAAAAAATAGAAACTTCATTTTTTAAATTAAATAACTTGAGCCTAACGAATGTATCTATCAATGTAGCTAAGAGGGATAACCATCTGAGCATTTTCAGTGCATAATAGGGAAAAATAAAAACACTATCTCTTATTCTTAGACTTTGGGTTCTGACCTCCAGCTCCTTGGTAAGTCCTGTTAATTGTGATTCTTCATCCTTTTATTCAGGCCATCATTGCATGTCCACAGTGATAATTCTCAATCTTTCTGTAGTCTCTGAGCTTTCCAAATGCTAAAATTTTTGGCAACACACTTTCTGGGATTGAATTGTATCTATATATTGAGGTACTCACTTGTCACCCTTCAGTTCAGAGTCGCTGTTGGAGTAAAATTTTTATACCCCTGATAACACTCTCTTTAAGAATCAAGGGTATTTTTAATGTTCGAGAAAAATATTCATCTTCCTTTGGAGCCAGTTTGACACTATGCTATGCCTTCTCTCTTACTAGAATCAAATTGCACCAAGTTCTATATAATATTGTATTACGAAAATGTCGGATCGTTCAGCAATGATCAGAGTTGTCTCAAGGGTTTGGATTTATGCCAAAGTGCCACCAATGAAGAATGACTAATTCAGTGTGATTCTTCTTTGAAATGAAATAGTTTAGTTGCAATTTTTGTTTTCTTTGCCTTTCTTTACTTAAGTAAAATATTTGAGTCTTAATAATTTGAATATAAGCTTTTCCTTTGTTTTTCAAGTCTGAATAGTCCTTCTCTGTAAAGATTTATAAATAATTTGTATTGATATACATTTAATCTAGAAAAAATTTCTATAATTTATAATACAAACTGGGTTAATAACTTTATTTCATTTGCATTTGCTATATTGATATCTAGTCCTTCTGACAAGGTGTTCTCATTGTTGATATAAATTTGCTAAGTTATCTTATATTATTTAAGCATTTAATTTTTAAAAGCTTATTTTTTTTTTCACCAAAGTCAGCTTCCCATATCTAAAGTTTTGGTCAAGATGTCACTATTACATAGTATTAGTATATTAATAAATGACATCCAATTTTATAAAAAATAACATGTTTAGAATGAAAGGAGGTAACTAAAGCAAAATAGGGAACTCCTCATCTTAAAGATATAAAAAGTTCTTAATTTGCTGATGAGGCCAAGAAGATCAGGAAAAGGTCTAACTATACAAGATAATCTAGGTTCTATGAATTCTGTTAATTAACCAACCACAGTTCCCTTCTAGAAAAAAGAAGCCCTATAGTGAAAAGAAATTGTTTGGAGTAGTATGTAAATTGAGCAGAAAAGGGTCAAGTAGAGGCAAAGAAAGAGAATGTGCTAATGAAGGGAGAGGAGGAGAGCAGAGAAGGTAGAGTTCAAAATTTTTAAGGCCATGATTTGTAAATGTTTCATGGTCGCAATAGAAGAGGGCATCCTAGAGCCATAAAGTTAGGAAATTCATCATGTTTTACATTCTTTTTCATAGGATAAGAGAGTCTATTCCACTTAAAAATTAGCCACAAAAAATAATTATAGCAGAACCTACTCAAAAGAATTTTAAGAAAAAACAAAACAATAATGGTTAGAATAATAATTCTATGGGTAAAGGAGACATGCCAGAAATAAATGCCCCAAACAGATGAAAAATTTGGCTCTATATATCAAAACAAATTAAAAATTGGGAAAAAAGCAAAGGCTATGAAAGAACTACATGAGTCAGAAATAGAAAAACTTAGAAAAAGGTGATTGGACAAAACCAATATTTGAAATGAGAGCTGTAGAACTCGTAAAATAATTACAATAAAAGAAAAAGATCAAATATATGGAACACATGAGCAAATAAATACATGAGAGAAATAGAAATGAATAGGAAGAAAGTATATTTAAATCAAAAAAAAATTAAGGAGAGATTAGAAGATTTAAGAGAGAGTTACAGATATAGAAAATAGAGGATAGGAGGGAAGAGCCAACATATATGTTATGGGCATCCTTGAAGAAGAAAATCAATACAATGGATCTGAACAAATACTTAAAGCTGTAATTCAAAATATATTTCCTGAATAAAAGAAGACTCCATAGAAACTACTGATGGAAAGGCATACGACATATGTACTTGGGAAAATCAACCAAGAACAGTCAACACTAGTATATTTTCTAGTAAAACTGTTCACCTTTAATGTTTTTTAAAAAATTCTTTAGGCATTCAGATAAAAAGAACAAATTACTCATAAGAAAAAGAAAATTAGATGGATGTCTTTTCAATAACTATGCTGTACAACAAAAAAATGGAGTAAAATATTTTGGATACTTAAGGAAATAAAATATTAACCAAAATATGTTCAGCTCAATTCATCTTCAAATGTAAAGACTGCAGATATGTTGTTAGGAAACTGGAGAACCCAAAGTATATTGTTCTCATGAGTTCCTCCTGAAGAATCTGGCTAGAGAACAAGCTTAAGAAAAACAAATGTAGGGTTCTGGTTTGAGATGGTGATATAGGAGGCTCCTGATCTCACCTCTTCCCATGGACACATCAAATCTACAGCTATATACAGAACAATTCCCTCTGAAAGAGATCCAGAAACTGGCTAAGCAACTCCTATGCATCAGGCAAACAAGAAAAAATGCACACAGAAACGTGTAGAAGAGGTTGAGACACAATTTCAGCATAAATCCCACCCCGGTGCAGCAACAGACAACTGGAAAGGAACACACAACTTCCGGCTTCTCCCTAAAGCGGAAAGGGTTTGGATTCCACATTTGGCTCCCCAACTTTTAAGACTTGCACCCGAGAGGTAGGCCTCCAAAACACTTAAGCTTTGAAAGCCACTGGGGCTTGCATCCATGAGACCCAAAAGGCTATAGAGAACAGTTTTTAAAGGGCTTTCCAGGACTCATTATGGTTAACTCCAGGGCCCAATGCAGAGGCAGCAGACTGAAAAATCCAGTTTTGTGTGGAAGAAGCCTGTTTGCTTACTTTAAATCTTTGGCCTAAGGGGTACACTTCTAATTTAATACAGATCAAGGGTCCAAGTGCAGTATTGTCCAGGACCATGGAAGCCAGTGGGTGCCATCTGTGTTCTCCCTCCGCCTCACTCCAGGTTGCCAATATCCCCCAGAAAGGAGCTTGTGCACATATCTGGCACCCCAGTCTTTGCTGCTGCCACCCTGGGTATACCCCTTAACTACTAGAATCTGGTAGCCAGCAGGGCTTGTGTTCACAGGTTCAGTGGGAAAGTAGCAAACAAAGAAACAATTCTTAATGGTCTATCCCCTCAGGGCTCAGTGCAGAGAGAGCAGACAGAAATGTCATCTCTCAGTGTTCCCTTGAAAAAGATATATTTGCATACTCTTAGAGGTGATGCTCAATTGTCTGGCTTCCAATCAGCCTGCATCTAGGTGTTGACAGAAATCTTCTTCTTTGGGACACTGACAAGCCTTGGCACATATCAACTACTAAGAGCCACTAGGAATAAAGAGGCTGCTTGGACAACCATAAAGGTTTGAGAGACAACCAAGAGCAAGGGCAGGGTGGAACGATAAGTTTCATCTCCTATATGAGTTCACTCCTTTAAGACTGGAAGAGGTGACTGTTTTATCTAATGCATAGAAAACAACACAGAGAGTCAAGGGAAATGAAGAAACAAAAAATAGGTTTCAAATAAAAGAACAAGAAAAAAATTCAGAAAAAGACATTAATAAAATGGAAATAAATGATTTACCTAATGAAGAGTTCAAAATAATACTCATAAGGATGCTCATTGAGATCAAGAGAACAATGCATGAATAAAGTGAGAATTTCAACAAAGAGAAAATGTAAGAAAATACCAAACAAGAAAGGGGTTTCAGGGATAAATTTATATTTAATATAAATTTATATAAATATAAATTGACAGTTGTAAAAATAGTCATAGGGATGTAAAGTACAGCATAGGTAATATAGTCTATAATATTGCAATAACTATGTGTGATGTTATTTGAGTACTAGACTTATCGAAGCGATCATTTCATAAGTTATGCAAATGCCTAATCACTGCATTGTATACCTGAGACTAATGTAACATGTCAACTATAATTGAAAAAAAATTTAATTATAAAAAATAAGATACTAAACAGAAATCACAGAGCTGAACAATACAATAATTGAACTGAAAAAAAATCAATGGAGGGGTTCAACAGTAGACTAAATGAAGTAGAAGAAAGGATCAGCAAACTCAAAGACAGGAGAATGAAATTCATTCAATCAGAGGACCAAAAATCAAAAAGGATGAAAAACTATGATGATAGATTAAGGAATTTATGGGACAACATAAAAAAATATTTGCATTATAGGGGTACCAGAAGGAGAAAAGAGAGAAAAAGAGCAGAAAACTTATTTGAAGAAATAAAAGCCAAAAACTGCCCAAACCTAGGGAAGAAACAGACATCCAGATCCAGGAAGCCCAGAGAGTTGGAGGGTTGGAAGCTGGGTGAAAAAGATGAAGGGATTAAGAAGTGCAAATTGGTAGTTAGAAATAGTTACAAGGATGTAAAGTACAGCATAGGGAATATAGTCAATAATATTGTAATAACCATGTATAGTGCCAGGTGGACACTAATTGAGGGAATCACCTCATAAATTATATAACTGTATTAATCATGATACAGTACACCTAAAAATAATATAAAATAATATCTAATGTCAACTCTAATTGAAAAACAAAATTTTTTTAAAAAAATAGAAGTTTAAAAAGTAAAAATAAAAATAAAAAAACCAAGTCTTTTCATTACTTATCTGATAAGTTCCAAGCTAACTGATCTGACATCCAAAGACCGCCATGAACTGAACTATGCCTGCCTTTCCAGTCTCAACTAATGTCAGTCCCCTGCCTCATCCTCTCATATGTGTTTACAGAGCAAAGAATCTGCCTAAGGTTCAATAACCTATCCCCAATCTTCATACTTCATCCTGCACACGTGTAGTGTTATTCATCACTTGCTTGCATTTGCTGCTGCAATCTCTTCTTCTTTTACTTGAAGAGATACTACCCTTCAAGTAGTATCTCAGAATTGAGACTCATTTTGGGTCACTTTATTTTAGAACATTTCCTTGACCTCATTCAGCTCTCAATCTAAAGTCTGGTTAGCAGCTATTTGGCTCTCATAAAGTTTGATAAACATCCATAATTATTTTCATGTACTTTGTATTAAGATTATTTTCCCCACTACCTGGTAAGCTTCTTGAACACAAAGGTTATATTGCATAATCTTTGTAACTCAGTGCCTAACACAGTTTGAGATTACATAATAGATATCCAATAGAAGTTTCAAAATTGAATTCACGTGACACTTATTTGAAACTTTAAGGATAAGTTAAAATTAAGCTGGCTAATAAATGTAGGAAGAATATTCCAGGAAGAAGAAACAGAACATGAAAAATAGAGTTATGAGAAGATATAGTGTTTGATTATCCTATAGTATGACTCAGAAATGAATTTCATTTCTGCACATTTGCTTAGTTTATCTTATCCTCACATGAGACAACATGTTTACATTAAAAAGATATGCAAAGTTTGCAAGTCTGGGTCATGAATTTTAGAGACCATAGGAAAAAAAGGAATGAAAAAGTGTAAAGATAGATTAAGGAATTTATGAGACAACATCAAAAACAAAACAAAACAAAACAATATTGTCATTATAGGGGGACCAGAAAGAGAAAAGAGAGAAAGAGGGCAGAAAACTATCCAAAGAAAGAATAGCTGAAAACTTCTCAAACCTAGAGAAGGAAACAGACATTTAGATCCAGGAAGCCAAAAGAGTTTCAAATAAGATGAACTATGAAGAAATAGGAAATCTAAACAGACCACTTACTAATAAGTAGACTGAATCGATATAGGCATACCTTGGAGATCTTGCAGGTTCAGATCCAAACTACCACAATATTGTGAATATCACAATAAAGTGAGTCACACAAATTTTTTGTTTCTTCAGTGTATATAAAAGCTATATTTCTATTATATTGTAGTCTATTAAGTACGCAATAGCATTATGTCTGAAAAAACAAAGTACATACCCTAATTTAAAAATTGCTTATTGCTAAAAAATGTTAACAAACATTTGAGCCTTCAGTGATTTGTAATCTTTTGAGGCAGGAGGGTCTTACCCTGGTAACATCAAAGATCACTGATCACAGGCCGCCATAACAAATATAATAATAGTGATGAAAAGCTGAAAACTTTTCCTCTAGGATTAGAAAAGCTGAAAACTTTTCCCCTAGGATGCCTATTCTCACCACTGTTGTTAACATAGTTAATAGAGCAATTGGGCAAGAAAAATGAATAGAGGAAATCAAAATCAGAAAGGAAGAAGTAAAACTGTCTTTCTTTGCAGATAAGATGATATTATATATAGAAAGCTCTGAAGACTCCACACACACACACAAAACCTGTTAGAACTAATCACTCAATTCAGTAAAGTTACAGGACATCAAATATAAGTTACAGGAAATCAATATAAGAAAATCAGTTGCTTTCCTATACACTAATAATAAGAGATATTGAGAAAATAATTCCATATGCAATTGCATCAAAAAGAATAAAATATCTAGGAATTAATATAACAAGAAAGTGAAAGACCTGTACACTGAAAACTCTAAGACAATGATGAAAGAAATTGAAAAAAACACAAATAAATGGAAAGATATTCCATGCTCATGAACAGGAAGAATTAATATTGTTAAAATGTTTGTACTACCTAAAGCAATCTACAGATTCAATGCAATACCTATCAAAATTCCAATGGCATTTTTCAGAAAATAGAAAAAAACAATCTTAAAATTTATATGGAACCAAAGAAGACCCTAAAAAGCCAAAGAAATTTTGAGAAAGAAGGACAAAGCTGGAGGCATCACACTTCCTGATCTCAATCAATGATACAAAGTTATAATAATAAATACAGTATGGTACTGGCATAAAAACAGACATATAGATCAACCCATGCATATATAGTTAATTAATTTAGGATGCAGAAGCCAAGAATATACAATAAGAAAAGGATAGTCCCTACAATAATGTGTTGGAAGAACTGATATCCACATGCAAAAGAATGAAACTGGACCACTATCTTACGTAACACTCAAAAACAAACAAAAGAAATTTAAGACTTGAACATAAGACATGAAATCGTAAAACTCCTAGAAGAAAACACAGGGGATAAACTCCTTGATATTGGTCTTCGGTATGATTTTTTTTTTTTTTGATTTGACAACAAAAACAAAGGCAACAATAGCAAAACTAAACAAGTGAGATTACATTAAACTAAAAAGCTTCTACACAGGCAAGAATACCATCAACAAAATGAAAAAGCAGCCTATGGATGGGAGAAAATAATTGCAAATTATGTATCTGATAAAAAAGCAATATTCAAAATACATGAGGAACTCATACAACTTAATAGAAAAAATTCAATTTTAAAATGGGCAGAGGAACTGAATAGATAGTTTTCTGAAGATGACATGCAAATGGCTAAAAGATACATGAAAAGATACTAATCATCAATGAAATGCAAATAAAACCACAACGAGACATCATCTCACACCTGTTGGAATGGCTATCATCGAAAAGACAAGAAATAAAAAAGTGTAGGTGAGGATTTGGAGAAAAGGAGAACTTTGTGCATTGTTGGTGAGAATGTAAATAGGTGCAACCACTATGGAAAACAACATGGAGTTTCCTCAAAAAAATTAAAAACAGAACTTCCACATGATCCACTACTTCTACTTCTGGGTATTTATCTGAGGAACAGTAAGTCACTATCTTGGAAAAATATCTAGTTAAATCTGACTGTAGTATTGTTTTTCCCTACTCATTTTAGTAGCTTTAATGTTTAGAATTTTAGAAACTTTAATTGCTCTGAAAAATTTGTGTTGGAGTCATTAAAGTTGGATTTTGCACCTTCGATTTTCACTATAAAACCTTTTAAAATAAATTTAATGCTTATCATCATCTTTAAAAAATATGGTTACTAGCCACGGATTAGAACAATAAAAAATTATTTAATAAGGCTCTTTGATTTGTGTCAGTATGGCTGAAATATATCTGAGGCCTACATTTTTTCTTGGGAGAAGCGGGAGTACATGCAGAATTGGTTGAGTCTTAGGTGCCAGAGTGATATATCCCACCCGAAGTAGCCTGGAGCCTAAAGAGCCCCAGGGTTAGAAACAAGCCATAGTCTTATAGTGGGCTCAGGGAGTCAAAATGTAGAAACTAAGATCATTCAAAGGCACAAAGAACAGAGCACAGGGTCTATATCTGGTAAAATTGTAATGAAATAGGCAGATGCAGAGACAAAGAAAGAATGGGCTTGGGGTGCTCTGAAAACTGGACTAATTCTTGCTTTTAGTGACCTTCAAGCACAGATTCATAAGCTGGTCATCTTGGCTCAATAGTACAGATGTGCTATGTAAAAAGTGAGGAATTAAGACATATACACATGAGCTGTTCATTCTATTCTATATAAATAGAACACTCTTCCTAGATGGTTTTAGTTTTATTAATAAAATAAGACACAGAAACTTGCAGTATGGTGTTGTCTTTCAAGAAAATGAAGATGAATTAAGGAGATACACATATTCTATCTAAAAATGTTTTGTGAATTTGATACGATGCAGTGTTCCATCTTAAGGCTGAACGCAATGTCTCTCAGGTATCTAGACTCTAAATAGGCTATACTTCCCTAATGTTCATAAAATTTTCATGAATGTAGTTTGTTTTCATATTCAGTAGTCTCATTCTTCCCCCTCAACCTGTGTCTTACCTAATAGAAATCTAGCCAAATCTACAAGTGGCAGCCAAAGAAACATTTTTCTGTAACCTTAACCAACAGCTGTAAAATTATTTTTTAAAGAAATGACCATAAGCAAAGGGCAATATTTCTACACTCTTCAAAATGGCTGTGTAAAGCACATTTCTTAAACGAATGAGATCATATTGTCCATGAGAACAAGCTTCACTCTTCTTAATCTTCTTAAGCTATTTCTCCAGGCTGTAACAAATTGTGCTTTGTATTGAAGTAGGACATTCTATACCCTGTTTGAAAGCTGATGTAACTAACATAGCTGGAATTGCTGAAAGGAGAAAAAAGAAAGAAAGAAATGATATACTTTGAGGATAGAGAATTTCATTGGATATTTTTCAGAATACAATATGGTTGATATGTATATTTCAATGTGGCAAATGTTATTCCCCACCTTCCAGATTGTGGATGGTCTCTATCCAACTCTAAAGATTATACTAAGTAAGTGACAGGGCTTGGCCTCAAACCCAGTCCTAATAGTGACCTTAGGCTGGCTATGCTCCCTGCTCCCTCTAACCATCACTGCTTGTTTCTCCTCCTCAACACCAACGCTGTATATTGTAATGATCAATTATCTGAGGTACAAGTGTATTTGAATTTCTGCCCTGGTGGAGAATGAGGACTATCTCAGATCATACCTCAAGAATGAGGACTATCTCAGATCGTACCTCAAGAGGGCGATGAACTAAAAATCTTTTAAGTGACTAAATATCTTAGTTAGCTTATGAGTCTACAGTAATCTTCTTAAGTTGTTTCTGGCAAAACAACTTACAAATGGCAGCCAGTGACTCATTTTCCCCAGCCTCTCATTCTAGAACAGCTAGCTGCTAGTGTTCCAGTTATTTGAATGAAGCCCTGAATTTAAAAACCTGATTTGGGGGCTTTTTGTTAGTATGTGCATCACTGAAAGTTTTTTATGGAGTGACAATGCAAAGTTTAATGATAGCAACTGTCTTTCTCTACAGCTAGAGTTGTATTGATACATGGCTACCTCTAATGCCCGCCTTATGTAGTATTCACAGGGCATTATAGTTCTTGGACTAGCGACCAAGGAGAAGGGGGAGAGTGATTTTTTCTTGGTTCAGGGGGAGAAGGAAAGTCATAAAGTTTATGTAATAGGATATGTCCCTGATGCCAGGCTTTAGATTCAAAACAGACACATTAATACATACACTAGAGACTGGCTATGTACACATGCACCACTAATGGACCCTACCAAGCTGGTTTTCTCAGAAATATAGAATAGTGTAATAGAAAGTTCATCAGCTTTAAAGTCACAGCAACTCAAATTTTAATCCAAGCATTAGCCCCTACTCTGCTGTGTGACTTTGGGCAACTTATTTAACCCCTTGGGATCTTGGTTTTCTCATTTGAATAACAGGTGAAAATACATATATTAAAGGGTTAAAAGATTAAACGACAAGAGGGGAAAATAATATAACCTAAGTATTTACCCAAATGAGTTGAAAACTTACGTCTTGCACAAAAACATGCACATGGATATTTATAGTAGTTTATTCATAATTGCCCCAAATTGGAAACAACCACGATGCCCTTAAATAATTGTGGAAAAGCAAACTGTGGTATATCCGTGTGATGGAATATAATTCAGCAATAAAAAGAAATGAACTGTCAAGTCATGAAAATACATGGAGGAAACTTAAATGTATATTACTAAGTGAAAGAAGCCAGTCTGAAAATGTTACATACTGTATGATTCCAATTATGTAATATAGTAAAACAGGCAAAACTTCAAAGACAGTAAAAAGATCAGTGATTGCCAGGGGTTTTGGATGAGAGATTGAAGAATGAATAGGTGAAGCACAAGAAATTTTTAGGGAAGTGAAACTATTCTCTCTATGATACATGGCATTATGCATTTATCAAGACCCATATGATGTATAATATGAAGAGTGAACCCTAATGTAAAGTATGCACTTTAAGAAACAAAGAAATAAAGTTTTTTAAAAAGATTAAACAAGATGCTATACATAAATTACCTAACCCACTAACTAGCACGCACTCAGCTCTTTACTCTAATAATATAATTTAGATATAATTTACTCTAATAATATAATTTAGATATAGTTTCTGTTTGGATATTATTCTTTTGGTTATAGTTTGTTTGGTATAGTTCTCTTTTGTTGGATGTTGTTATTTAACAATCTAGCTGGTTACCAAATGACAATTAGCTATTCTTTCTAACCATGGATTGGTTCAAAGAAATATAATATTTTCTTTTCTGCTGCCTATCCTATGCAAAGTTAGATAGTTTGTTGCCAAACTCAAGGAAAGTGAACTCTGGTTTAGTCATGAATTTCATTGAGGTTTATTCAGTCTATGGTTTACAGTTGTTATAAAATTTGGATCTCAATTTGTTTAGTAGTAATACAATTGCAATATAGCAAGTCTTGAGTTATTTTTACCATAGCCTACATTGTTATGTAAAATAATAACTTTATTTTTTATTTTTACTTACTTTTTAAATTCCAGTTTATTTTTTTCATACTATATACACATAATTTTTTTTGACATTTAATTTTTAATATTTTCCCTTCCCCCTGCCCCCTCCCTTCTGGTAACCACTAGTCCATTGTCTATGTTCATGAGTCTCTGTTTGTTTGCCCTGTTCATTTGTTGCTTTTAGATTCATATCCCACATATGTGATATCGTGTGATTTTCAGCCTTTTCCATCTGGCTTATTTCGCTTAGCATGATTATCTCAAGGTCCATCCATGTTGTTGCAAATGGCAGTATTTCATCTTTTCTTATGACTGAGTAATAGTCTATTGTATATATGTCCCACAGTTTCTTTAGCCAATCATCTATCGTAGGACATTTCGGTTGCTTCCATATCCTGGCCACTGTGAATAATGCTGCTATGAACATTGGTGTGCAAATATCTTTTCGGATATGAGTTCTCAAGCCTTTGGGGTAAATACCCAGTAGAGGGATTGCTGGATCATATGGTAGATCAATTCTCAGTTTTTTGAGGAAACTCCATACCGCTTTCCATAGTGGCCATACTAATTTGCAGTCCTAACAGCAGTGTATGAGGGTTCCTATTTCTCCACATATTCTCCAACATTTGTTATTACTTGTCCTGTTGATTGTAACTATTCTAACAGGTGTGAGATTGTATTTCATAGTGGTTTTGATTTGCATTTCCCTAATAGCTAGCTATGTTGAACATTTTTTCATACATTTGTCGACCATTTGTATGTCCTCTAGGGAGAAGTGTCTGTTCAGGTCCTCTGCCCATTTTTTGATTGGATCATTTGTTTTTTTGTTATTATTGAGTCATATGAGTTCTTTGTATATTTTGGATATTAGGCCCTTATCAGAGGAATTGCTTGCAATTATATTTTCCCATTTGGATGGTTGTCTCTTTGCCTTGTTGATGGCTTCTTTTGCATGTGCCTTATCTCCATTCCCCTTTGCGAATTTGGATCTTTGAATCTTCTCCTTTTCTGTCATTGTTTTCTCAGTTTGTCCCTATGTATGCTGAACATTCATTGCTCTCTTGCAATAGCAAATCTCTTCTTATTGTTTAAGCTTATAATGCCCTGTTCTTAATAAAGGTTGCACTTCTCTGCTTCTATCTTCCTGCTAATTACCTTACACATAGTTTTGTATTTTTTTGTCATTTTGTTTTAGATGAGCTGACTCCTTTTAGTATTTCTTGTAATGCAGGCCTTATAGTGGAGAATTCCTCTATTTTTGTATTTCCGGATGTTTCCACTCTATGTTCCAGTTTCTCTCCCATGTGAGGTTGCTGGAGCTTGACTCTGCTGTTATCATGAAGCTCTAACTGATCTTTATGACAGTCCCTTTTCTCTGTGCAGCATAGCTCTTCCTTCTGCCACCATGAAGAAACTGGAGAAAGAAGTACTTCTAAAGGATCCCTGCTAGAAATGGCCTCTAGAAGTACAAGCAATGGTAGCAACCACTGGTAAAGTTCAGCACCTAGGGCTTTCTGTTTGTGAGGTTCTGTCAAGATCTTTCCCATCTACTTCCCCCAACTTTGTTTAGATAAGGGATGAGTGTTGAAAGTTATCCCTTCCTTCGATTCAATTAATTGTTTAACAGCCAGCAGAAACTCATAATTCTAATGTGTGAATGTCATCTGTAACTAGTGTCCAGTGCCAGTGAAGGGTTTTCCATATTTTTAGGTTGCCTCGGCCGTGTCATTAGAAATGAGGTGGGGAGCTAAATGCACGTGATTGTGTCACCATTGCCGGACCTATTCCTACATTTTGAAAGTACTAGAGAGATCAATTCATCAGCTCTCAGAAATTCCAATAACTCAAGAACTGGATCCTGGAAGTTTTAAACGTTCTATTCCCTTCTCAGAAGGGAGAAACATCGTCACTCTCAACAGTCTCTCTATGCTCTAAACACTCTTATTTCTGTATGGTCCCCCTTGTATTCTATCAAACATATAAAAATGCATCCACATCCACTGTTAAACATAATGACCTCGACCAAAAAAACTGAAGGAATATTTAAAATTCTGCTTTTGTAATTATTTAACTATGAATAATTCATCTAATGTACCACTGGTTCTAATTTCTATCATCATTTACAGTATGGAATTCTTGCAGATTTTAATGTAAGTATAATAAAATTTGTAAATACTATAGAAATAGAATTTGACTGAATGAAAATGCTGTCATGTCATCAAGTCGTTTCTATTTTGCAATTTTCAAGAGAACATTTTTGCTCTAGGACTTTAAGTGCAGCGCCTTCTGGACAAAACAGTCCTGAAGACTGTGAGGCAGGTTCTTCTTTAAGGGCTTCCTCTGTACACCCACAATAGCTCATGTCGACCTTTATTATAGCACTTGATCAGGGCCGTATTACTATTGTCCATGTTATCATCGTGTGCTGAAAACATAAACAGAAGCTCAGTTTCTCTTCTGCTTCCCCTCTTGGGAATAACCTTCACATTTACCTAAACTCGAGTAGGAGTCCTGTTGAACTAATACCGGGAGTATTAGTAGCTATAGGAGTCTGATACCAGTTCAGTCACTTATTTGTGGCTTCAGACAAAAAAACTTTTATCTATAACGTACTATATTTAAGCATTACTGTTTTCCTCTATGATAAGCAACAGCTTTGTCCTAGGCTCAAGTATTCATCTTAGCAGTACCAGAAACTGTGTAAAACTTAAAAGGTCCTTAAATGTTGGTTCCTAGAAATTAGGTCAAAAACATCCTTCCTGAAATCCTGGTGAAAAATCAATCAGATGAATTTTATACTCCTACAAGTTTGAGAACCTT
>NW_006440624.1:286129-286845 GCF_000325575.1 Pteropus alecto | reverse complement strand
GTTATGTCTTCTTGGTGCATGATTCCCTTTATCATTATGAAGTGTCCCTCAGTATCTTTCTTTACCTTTTTGATTTTGAAGTCTATTTCATCTAATATTAGTACCGCTCCTCCCGCTTTTCTCTGAATGCCATTTGCTTGAAATATCACTTTCCACCCTTTCACTTTGAGTTTATATTTGTCTTTGGAACTGAGATGTGTCTCCTGAAGGCAGCATATGGTTGGGTTTTGTTTTTTGATCCATTCTGCAATTCTGTGTCTTTTTATTGGTGAGTTCAGTTCATTTTCACTTCGGGTGATTATTGAAATATGAGGTTTTCTTATAGCCATTTTATCTTTTGCTCTCTGGTAGCTCGGTGTTTCTATTGCTTTCTTGTCCTTGTGTTTCTGTTTTTTTTTTTTTTTGATTGACTTTTGAGGGTTTTCTCTTTGGTCTTTCTTGTTTTATTTTATATACTTTGGTTCTAAATATTTGGCCTGTGGTTACCACTATGAACAAGAAAAGGTAGTTGTATATATACAGTCATCTCTTTTTTTTTCTGTGTGTGCCTTATCTCCATTCCTTTGAGAATTTGGATCTTTGAATCTTCCCCTTTTTAGTCATTGTTGTCTCATTTTTGTCTCTATGTATGCTGAACGTTCATTACTATCTTGCTATAGCAAATCTCTTCTTATTTTAAGCTTATAATGCCCTGTTCATAATAAGCGTTGCACTCT
>NW_006440624.1:255556-285569 GCF_000325575.1 Pteropus alecto | reverse complement strand
ATTATTCTTATGTTTCCTCTCCTGATGGTATCAGCTAGTTCTTGAATTTCTCTTTCATTATTATTCATTCTTCAGTTTCTCTTTTCTTCCTTCTGTTTTATTTCTAGATTTCTGTCTTCGATATCACTGATCCTGATCCTTTCCTCCATTTGGTCAACTCTATTTCCCAAGCTTGTTATTTCATTTTCAACTCTTGTAGTGTATTCCTTATCTCCAAATGGTCTATTCGGTTCTTTTTGAGGGTTTCAATCTCCTTTCTAAATAACTCAGTCTGCTCATCTAGTTGTTTTTTCAATTCCTGAAATTGTTGATATGATTAGTTTTGGATGTCACTGAGTTTTTTCAGAAGTACTATACTGAATTCTCTGTCATTTAAGTTGCACATTTCTATGTCTGTAATTTTATTTTCTGGATATTTTTCTCTTTCTTTCTGAGATGTCTTGTCACTTTGGTTGTTCATGGTGTTTAACGGATTATTTCTCCACCTAGGCATTAATGGAAGTGTGTTCTGCTTTTTTTTTTCCCTCCGCCAGAAAGAAGATTGATTATATAATGAATGGTCCCTAGCCTGTTGCAAATAAGATGTTTTTCTTTTGGTTTCCAGTAGGTGACATCTAAGTCTCTTGGATCTCTACTTTTTATAAAGTGTTGATAATATCTTTTTTTCCTTATAGATGTTTAATCATACTACCCTCAGTCTCAGTTTCTGTCAGAGTTAGTGACAGTTTCGGTAGTGTTTGCTCAGATTCCCCTGGGTCTCCGTAGCGTTCCGACTCTGAAGGTATGGGGGCAGGGGCCCTCTGATTTGGGAGTTGGAGGCTTTGGCCCAGCCTCAGTTTTGCAATCGCAGCTGGTAAAATTCGACTGTTCTTTCTCTGCCATTCCCGCTTTTCTGCCGTCCCTGTTTCCTTGCCTTCTGCCCTGATGATTGGGCGCTGCTGCCAGCCACATGGAGCTCACAGCACTCCCAAGAAGGGCTGTTCAGGGAACTCGCCGCTCCTTCTCCCCTCCCCATCCTCCTACAGGGAGCTCTGGCTATGAGAGGCAGCTTCTTTGTTTCTCTTACTCCACCGCTTGACACCCGGGGTTCTGACCTGTGGTAGCTCTTATGCCCAGATCCCACATTCAGACATGTTGGTGTGCAGTTTGTTTGTTTGTTTGTTTGTTTTTGAGTTTTAGGTGTTTAGTTTATTGTTGTTTCAAGGAGAGAGATCTGGGAATGTCTCTCACGCCACCATGTTTTATCCAATCTCCATAAAATAATAACTTTAATTAAGAATTACCTCCAATGCACTATTTTTATTTGTCCTGAATGAAAGTTTTCCTTTTTTGTGTAAGTTTTTTTTTTTTTTTTTGTATGGTTCAAATTAGTGTGGGAAGAATAGGCAGGAAATATAAGTTTAAGTGTTATATGTTAAATCATAAAAATTACATCACAAAGCATTAAAATGGTGCACAGAAAACTTTGCCAAAATCTGGTACAGTAGAATTGATCATATAATTTAATAAAAACTAACACTTTTTCTATAACTAGAAACCCAGTGTGTCAGAGTTCCTTTCCTTTTCTCAGTAGATGCTAAGAATCTAGCTATACAAAAATTTCCAACAAATCCAACACAACTTGAACACAGTACAACAATGCAGAAGTTGTTGAGCACATGCAATAAAGAGTCTTTGGGCTTTTGCAAAGCATTAACAACTAAATGCGACATTTATGTCCTTAACTTCCACCTATTGCTTGCAACTTTTCTTGGCTCATTTTAGAGACATAGAATTACAAGCAATCAGGAGAAGCTGGGACAGTAACTTCCTCTTTTTTCTTATTTAATTTTCTTTCATCTACATATCTGCACATGTGTACTTTCTCTCACATTCACATTATCCATGCCTACTGGAGAAATTTTAATGAGCAGTTTAGTTTGTTTTTCTTGTCACACCTCTGTAACTATTTTAGGTTGAGGTGTCTGGCTTATGTACTAAAATCTGTATATAAAAAAAGAAAAGATATCTGCACCCCCAATACATAACTGTATTATTTACAATAGCCAAGACATGGAAACAACCTAAGTGTCCATTGATAGATTAATGGATAAAGAAAATATGAGATATGTATTTAGATATAATGGAATATTATTCAGCCATACAAAAGAAGGAAATCCTTCTATTTGCAACAACATAGATGGAACTTGAAGGCATTATGCTCAGTGTCTTCAGTCTCAGGTTATTATGTCTCAGCCATTCTAAAACTAGGGAGTATTCCTTGAGAAAGTTATTATTCTTCTTTTAAAATAATTCACAAAGATACAGAATTACTCTGAGAAATGAAAATGGATTGCTGAATGATTTCTTTATTAGCTGGCAAAAAATTTAAGTACAATTATCAGAGTTCTTAGTAGTAATGACAAAAAATTTAAGTACAATTATCAGAGTTCTTAGTAGTAATGACAGAAAATAAAAATACCTCCACATTCCAAATTGACATCTTCTTCATATACCAAAGGTATAGTTTTTATTCTTCTGTTGACTAGAATCTGGGTTTATTTTCAAAGATAGCTTTGAAAACTTGACATCAGGGCAATACTTTGACATGGTTTGCTTTGAAATACATTCAAATATATGGCTAAGAGTTTTAGAAAATATTCCACTGTTGAATACATTTCACATCAAATTAATGTAAATTAATTTAATCAGTAGTAAATTGAATTAATTAAATTAATAGTAAAATATTATGAGCATCATGTGAACATATACAAAATGTCTTCTTGTGGTTCACAGAGGCTAGAATCAAGTACATCAGATTGAAACTAACTGAGATACAATACAATAAATGTCAATTACAAAGCCTAAACAATTACATGTTGTCAAAAATGTAGTGTCAGAGTCCTAGTTTGTGTTTGGCTGCCAGATTTTTTTCACTCTTAATCTTCATTTCAAATCAGCTTTTCCTGTTCTTGGTTCACATTTTGTGGAATGGAATTTTATTTTAAATCTTAAGATGATTGTTTAAAGTGTTTAAATCTTAAGATGATTGTTTAAAGATTGTTTGCCACTGATCAGTAATGCAATGATTTCTATTTAGAGAGACCTAATTTTACCCCTTTCTATTTGTGGGATTACATAATTTAGGTGGGTTTTTGGTTGAGGGTACAACATAGTTACTTTACCATTTCCAGCGTTTAGAAAAAAGTAAATGGTTGCTGATCCATACAATTTTCTCTTTTTATCTAATGCCTTTTCCTCTTCAGTGAGCTATCTCTGTAGGTTCCACAAAGTGATCTTACATCATGGTCAAATAGTCGGTTGATTTGTGGGCTAGAGGAAGTTTTTCTTGTTAATAGATCATGTGAGGTTATTAGTTATATTCAAAGATTAGTGATAGTGCTTTAAATTTGAGAAATATTATAATTTCACTTTGAGATTAGTGGTAAAAGTAAAGGTGGTAGTTCTGCACTCATAAATCATATCTAACGACAGAACACTTCACAATGTATGATGTACTATATCCTACTTATAACATCAGAAATGTATTTTGCTATCTTACAAATATTCTGCCAGAATTGAGAAATTGCATTTTGGGCAGAAGATGAAGTTGTTTGTTCAACAGCAGTAGTTTGAGTTGCGGCTAGAGTAGTAGTTTGGGTTGTGGGTTCAGCTGCAGTTTTGGAAGTTTCAGGTGCGAGTATGGTTGTAGGAAGATTAAGTTTGGTATTTGGGGAAGCGTGGTCTCTAGTGGAGTTGAAATAGATTGTTGTGCTGGTGTAGTTGTGAAAGACGTAAGTGCGGCAGCTGTGTCCTCCAGTGGAATTGGAGAAGAGTGCGGTGATGGCATAGCTGCAAAAGAGTCTGTGGTGACATTTTCTCTTACAGATGTGGAGGCAACATTCTGAGTAAGAGGAGTCACACTTGGAGAGGGAACAATTTTAGTGGAAGTAGATGTAGGACTTTTAAGTGGGATTTGGGTGGTAGCCTCTGTGGTATTGTTGTTGATCATGGTGTTATTTTTAACTGGATATTTATGTGGCCAGGGATATTTTGAGAACATGAATTTTCTCCTCTTTGAATGTGAATGCTTTTGGTGTCTGTGATGATGAATGAAGAGATGCTTTTGAATTAATTGTTTCCATTCAAGTCAAAATTCAGAGTAAGATGGTGGTTGGTGATCTAATATATATCCATGGTCCTTATTCTTTTTGTGATGTATTTTATTTTGCTTTTTTTTGACTTTCATTGATTTTTAGAAAAGAAAGAAAGTGCATAACTAAAAGCATTCATTGATTTATCAACTGGGAGGTTATTGCTGAATGTGTGATGTGCAGTATTTGTGGAGTTTTGAGATTGGAAATCAGATTGCAGTGGGTTGAGTAATTATCCTTCTAATTTCACCAAATCTCAGTGATGACTTGCTTAATTAGTGAGTTTCATTTTGTCAAGTGTTTGTGTCCCAACTAGCTATATTCCTGTGAGCTCAAGCCTGGAGGACTAGCTAGATCTGTCCTTTCATGCTTGCAGTTTCTCTCTTCTCCCTCTAGTAGAAAACTGTCAGGTTACTGCCTGAGCCCTGAGCAAAAGGACTCCCTGCTTGCTGCCTTCTGTCCATGAAACTTCAGTCAATGACATTCAACTTAGATCCAGAAGTCTTTTCTGAATCACACTCCTCATAGCTACACTTATCAACGAAATAAAACAAAACAAACAACAACAAATACCCAAACAATAACACATTTAACAAATATCCCACCTCAACTTCTTATTTTCCACATCACAAGAAACTTAGTTTTTAGCCTTTTTAAGTTGGAAAAAGAACTTTAGCTATTACCTTTAACTTCATCATTATGAAATTAGAATTACAGAAACTCAGAGGGTCCATAAAACTTGATATTTTAAAAATATTTTGCATGTTTATTTATTTTGTCTGCATATAGGACCTATAGCTTTCATGATTTCTCAAAGGTGTTCACATATGAAAAGAATATTGATCTTGCCCAATTGTGCATATGATACTTGATCTTTTTCCAATACACCTTCTGAATGGCTTTCTTGCCTATTCTTGACAAATTCTTCTGATTGGGAACTCACTATCATCTTTCCTAGAGTGTTCTTGATACTCAGTGAAAGTATGTTTCCCGGGATTTCCATTCTTAACTGAATAGAGATTTATTTCTTCAGATTTCCATTCTTGGTCCTAATTCTATGCTTTGACAGTACATGGAACATCCTGGAACCTTTCAGAATTTCAAAGTAGTTACTGTGCCATCTGGGTTTTTATTCTGCAATATAAATATTTTTAGTCCCATTAGCCATTACTGATATTATTTGAGTTAGAGTACCATCACTGTTTCAGTTTCTTATCTCTAAACATACTCTAATTTGTCTATATCATTTTCCCCTGTATTCCATCTCATACTAGACTTTTAAATTATCAATTATATTAACTTAAATCAGGGAAAAGAAATTTAACTTAAGGATAAGGGGGCACATCCCAAAGTTCCAAGCAAGAATAGGTTACATTTTCCTCTTGATAATTTCCACATGTATCCTTTTTAGACCACAAAATAGATAAATCATTCCAGTCTCACAGGTAAAGCTGTCTTCAGGACAGAATTTAGCACAGGTAATATGACAACTTCTGAGAGACTAGAAGGGTTATTCAACTAAGATAGCTTCATCAGAGACCAATAAACCCAGACTCAAAAATAACTTCAGAAGGCATTGTTTTTAAAAATTAAATTATCCAGGATATTTCAATTCCTAAGTGAAAACATTCATAAGTTAAAATAATGGCTTCTGATCCACATAACTTTGATGTTTTTGCATAGATCTCTCTTAAAAAGGCATAGAATTCCAGAATCTGTGAACTCAGGATGCTCCTCTGATCATGAAGCCTCTCAGGATATTCTTTTCATTAGAGGGCAGTAGGTTTCTAATATAAAATAAGCAGGTCATATTGTTTAAGCAAATCTTTCTCTAGAGATTCAATATGCAATTCAGATAATCACAAAACTGCTGTGATTGAAGTTGGGTTCTGGGCCTTGCATTTCACCAGCTCAGTCTCCCCATTTAGAGATGGTCTCTGAGGACAGTGTGAAGAATTCTCAGATCTTAGAGGCCATGTTTGAAACACACTGCAGCAAACCATCAACAGAGGTTTGGATCTGTCCTAAGTCTGCCATTAAATAACTGAGTGATTTTGGGCAAATCACTTAATTTCACTGAATCTCATTTTACTAATTTATGAAATGATTCAGATTAAATTAAATTCTGGATCCAAAATATAATTCTGCAACTTGTGTTTTAAAATAATTATGCCGTTCATTACCTTAATGAAATGATTAACTTTGTGAAGGCAGGGATTTTGTTTTGTTAATCCCTGTATACCCAGTATGTAAAACTATACCTTATGTGCATAATAGGCACCATTAGATATTTATTGGATAAACAAGCACATGGAATTGATAATAAAAAAGTAATTTCTCATTGAATAAAATCTTAACATTTAAAGGTGTTTTTTAGGATGTAAAAATTTTTCAGCTGTTTTAATCTAGATGACCAAAATAATATCTATGACTTTTTGATATGAAAACAAATTAATTAAAATTCTATTTTAATGTTAGTTTAACTTAACTAGTTTATTTAAAATATATTGACTAATTTTTATAATTGGCAGTTATAGATGGCTTACTGATTGGAATTGGGCTTAGGCAAGCTTGAGAGGAGGAGGAGTTGAAAATGCCTCTAAGATTTTGGGCTTAATGACTGAAGTATGGAGGTGCTTATGATAAATCTAGATAAGTCAGGAAGAACGTATTAAAGATATCCTCATTTGCCTGTTCAAATGTGTTATTTTTGTAAAAAATTCTTATATAGCACTTACTTTGTGTCAGGTCTTATTCTAAGTAGTTTATAAAAATGAATTTACTTAATTTCTTAGCAATACCATAAGGTGATTACTATTTTTATCCTCATTATACAGATGAGAAAACTGAATCACAGAGAGATTAAGTAACTTTTAGGAAAATGTATCTCTACTTGCAAACCACACTTTTGATCGGGAGAGAGGGAGAATAGTTGAGGATCGAGGGGAGAGTGGCCTTGAGTCACAGAAAGAGGAGGGAAGAGTGGGCCAGAGTCAAAGAGGATAAAGTTCAAGGAAGCTTATAAAATCTAGAGCAAAAAAGGAGGGGTAGGAGGAAGCCAAAGTTATGTTATATTTAACAAAACTCCTATCTGATTCCAGGATATATCTTTTTAGGGTCACCTAAAAGAAAGGGACCAGACTATTTGCTCCCTGAAATCATTCCACAAAGCAGAGTAAGATGTTGTCAGAACTCTAGAGCTGGTCTTCTCTGACTGGGGCTGGTGCCATTCTCTGACACATTTCATATTTTCTAAGGACTAAGTCAAGATATATCTGCGCTACTTCCTCATATTAATGTCTTTGCAAATCCTTTCTCTCACCAGAAGCATTTTGAAAATTGGACAGTTTAAAGAATTTTATTGATCTTGAACTTGTGGAAGGGATGATTCTTTAGGCAGTACCATGAAGAGCCTCCTCAAAATAACAACCCGGCTTTAGTCATTCCATAACCACAAGGTGATTTATGTTGATTGGAATGTCATTTCTTTCCATCTAGAGGTGTTTGGTAAGCAAAGTAATAAGTAAAATTTGACTTAAAATTTTACTTATTAAAATCACCAGGCATATTCAGATTTTAAGTCCTTATCAACTATTATGTAAATAGAGATTATGACAATCTTATAGTCATTATTTTTATAACTATGCTATGCTTTACAGTTTATAAATACATGTATTCTCATTTACTTTTCCACTGAAGATATACTGTTATATACTATAACAGATATACTGTTATATCTAATAACAGATATACTGTTATTCTATTTTCCACAAGGTCAGTTGGGGCCCTATAGATAAGATTGTAGCTCAAGATTCATCTGGATGTTCAGGCGATGAACTTAAGCTCACATCCTCTGAGCCCAATTTTAGTGGGGTTTTTTGGGGGGGAGGGGGCGGTTACAAGCATAGAAATCAGCACTAGGGTCCAGGAAAAAACCCAAGGTGTTTTTGGTTTTTTTTTGGAGAATATTATGTGGTAAGATGAGAATATGAGTATCCAAGAGTAAGTTCTATCTACTTTGTCAGTTTTCTGGCCCTGTCCATTTTTTATAGTCATAATATTCTGAGGCTATTGAGCCCAATTCAGTAAATCTACACTTCGTAACTTGATCTTTCCTTCAGATTTGTCAAAATAAATGTGAACAACTACATTCAGATATATAGCCTTAGAGACAAATATGGTTATTTATTATACCATATATCACCTTGAATCATTATTAATTTTAGCCTTTTTTCCCCAGTTGACCCTAAATATTTTAAAGATAAGGTCCATTTTGTAATCTTCTCTTTGTTTTGGAAACCAGACTTTTCTGTCCCCTTTTGCGGTTCCTTCATTTTCTCTATTCATAACCAAACTTCCTACATTTTCTCTCTAGGTAGTTTCATAAGGTCCCATGGCTTCAAATATGTTCTAAAGATAGACTTTATCCCTTGACTTCTTTCTGAACTCCAGACAGTATAAATCCAATTGCCTCTTAACATCTCCTTGTAGAAGTCTAACAGCCACTTCAAATTTAACATGTTTGAAACAGAATTCTTTTGTTCATTTCTTTCTTTTACTACACAGCCAATCCACCAGAAGCTATGGTAGACTTAATCACTAAAACATATTTTAAATCCACCCTCATGTTTTGTTTTAATTGCTGACATTTAGTACGAGTCACCATTATTTTTTATCTGGATACTGCTATCGCTTCTTGACTGGTCTCTTTACCTCAACTTTTCTCTTCTACAATCTGTTTTCTCCACAGAACGCAGAGTCATGTCACTTCCCCCTAGACGCTCTAATCATCCTGAGGCTTCCTGATATACAGAGAATAGAATCCATATTCTATGCCTTATAGGATCTGTCATTTGCACGTACATCTGATCTCATCACACTCATGATAATTTGGTACTACATAAATATCAATTAAATATAATGAATAATTTCCTTGTACTTTAATTATCTTATGTTCCACAGAAAATAAGCTGTCAAGCTTCTTGGAAATAGGAAATTACATGTCATATGTTACAAGTCTCAAATATACACACTAAATGTTTGATATTGAAACATAAGAATAAAAGTTATTTGGGTGGATACTTACTTTGAAGCAAGCACTGAGTGCAAAGATACTTACTAGCAGTGGCACAGTTTTCATCTTTTCTTGTTGGCTCCTAAGGAAAGAAGAATGGTTTACTATTAGTTATGTTATTGTGGGAGAGGGAGACATTTTGGTAAATTACTTATTTTTATTTAAAAGAGAGCAATACTTCACAGTGGTGACGCAAAACTACTTCAAGCTAATACACACTCTTTTAGAGAGAAAGCAGTGGAAAAGAATCAAGAAATTTTTATTGCAATTAGCTTATAGCATGAGCACTTCCTACTGATAACTAAAGACTGCCTAGGAAGGGCAAGATCTTAGGAAATTTAGCAGTAAGAAAGAAAATAATTTTCTATTTAATTCTATAAGCTTCCCTGTTTGGTGAACCATCATACAAACTCTCTGATATTTACTAAACATGGTTTTGTAAATGTTTTATGATGTTCTTTTAATCAAGGAAGATGTACAGGACTTATGTTTTATTTATTTTTATATCATCATGTGTAGCATATAATATAGATTTAATAAATTAAAAAAATTACTTCCAAAAGATAATTTTACTTTTGGCTATGTGTTATGGGAGGGGAGAGTGAAGGAAAGATTTGGCCTTTTATTTTTCTTATTTGATCATGTATTCAATATGTACAAATCAGCTTGATTTCAGAAAATGAAATAAAGGTTAAATCATTATATAGATAGAGTACATATTAGGGAAAATAAATTAGCATACATATGTCAATGTAATGTGCAGTCAGACCAGATATACTTTACAATATAGCTCTTTGTAAAACATAATTAGAATATGGAGAACATCAATTAATTTATCGGTGCATCAAGACAGCTTTTACTGCATCAGTAGCCCTGTGGTTTATCAAAGTAGTATTAGAGTCAATCGTACTTGATTTAAATCCCAGCCCTGCCACTTACTGCATGACTTTGAGTGATTTGCAATTTTACATACCAAGATTGTCATGAGGATTGGCCGGAATAATATTTATTACAAATTGCATTGAGGACAGTGTCTGGTCTGTGATACAAGCTCAGTGGTGGTTATTACTATAGTATTAGTATACCAAGAAGAAAAGCTTCTAGCCTAATTGGAGAGAGGAATTGTTATTATTATTTTATCGGGTTCCTATATCCTATCATATTTTCTTCTCTTATTTTCAAGATTAAAAAATATTCCCCACCGATAATATTTTCTTCTAATAACATATGAGTTAAGCCTGCTATTACATAGTTTAGCAGTTCACAAGAAGAGAGAATAACTGTATTAGCATGACTACTACTATTACTTAATATATGTATATAATTTGAAAGCTGCTTAGTTAACAATAGAATATATTAGTCTCCACTATATGTAAAATGTTCATATACCTGGCCTGTGACTTGTTCTTCTCATGATGTTCAATCCAATTGGATAATAACTGGAAACAAAGAAGAGAAAGCACAAAAGAATTTTCAGGTTTTATAGGTCTCCAGTTGAGTTTTTTGAAAATAGAGACTTTATTAGATTTAGGATCAGGTCACTTCTGTCAAGAAATTTGATTTCAAAGACAAAGAAAGGATAGTTATAATTTGTTGAGGTTGATAATACCCCTTTGTGCATCAGGTTTTTCCTGATGAACTTGGTGACATCAAGAGGTTCTCAATGAATAATTTACTTATTGATAGAAGTATGATAGTAATTGATGACACTTAATGAGAGTTAAACAACCACAGCCTAGGTCTTCCAAGCAGGAACAGATCTTCTACCCTTTCCTGTTGGCCTTTCAAAATAAGCAGAGGTATTGCCCTCTGACAATCCATGTGATGGAACACCATTTTCCCTCTGTCAAGAAATAGTATTTAGCAAAGGGCAAAGGATTAAATAAGATGACGCTAAATATTGGTGAAAGCCAATTGCTTCAGAACTGAAATATAAACATTGAGTTTTTTAATATGGAAAATTTTTAAAATTTTGACTTTTTATTTTGAAAAATTTCAAATTCAGAAAAGTGAGGAGAGTATTATAAAGCACAATTATACACTCATTCCGTAGATCTCACAGTTGTTAATATTTTGCTATAGATGCTTAATTGACTGTTTTGCTAAAATGTTTTAAGATAAATTACAGAAATCATGATAGCTAATCAATATTTACCTCTAAAAAATATTTATTTTATAACATAACACAAGCAACATTTAACAACATTAACAATTCATATATATAATGTAAAGCTTAGTCCACATTCAAATTTCCCAAATTTTGCCCAAAATATTTTTACTTGTTCTAACTAGAGCTCAAATAAGGACCATATATTACATTTACTGGTTATGTCACTAGTTTATTTTATTCTAGAACATTCTCTTCTCTTTCTCTTATGATATTGATCTCTTGAGTGACAAGACCAGTTGTAAGTACTTATCTTTAGAAAGAAATTTAAAAATAATTTTTATAAAGGTTTTTAAAATTAGAAATTTCTACTATATAAAATTGTCAAACTGGAATACAAGTTTGAAGCTGTGATTCTACTTCTAGCCTGTCAATTTGTTCTTTTTCACACATGGTCTCTGAGGGTAAGTTCAGGTTCTATTGTTCGGGTTTGATTCCCTGCTTCTCTACTTAGTAGCAATGTAATATTTAGCAAGTTATCTAACTTCTCTAAGTCTCACTTTTCCTATCTGCACAATAGGAATGGCATTTACCTTACAAAGTTGTGAAAATCACATAATTTAAAGGGTCTGATATAGTTCTTTTAAATAAACTTTCAATGGGACATAGGAGTAGTTTTCGATATAGCATTCAGTTAGCAGATAGGAGTTATAATATCAATTTCTTTTCCTATATTTTGCTAGTAATTAGTAACATGTATTTACAATATTCCATGGAGTAGAATTTTTATTGATTTGAAGCAAGGTTTTCTGATTCCATGGCTTCATTAGAACAATTCTCAAATCACTTTGAGTAACTGCTCACTTAGTTGATTATAATGACCTGATAAATTAATAGGATTTCCAGAAGTGTCTAATTATTTCTAGTCTTGATTTACACCTAAAAGTAACAGATTCAATTTTCTTTAAATATTGGAAAAGCATAAGAATAACTGAACATTGATCCAGTGCCTTTCAGTTCTATTTTCCAATAAATAATGAGTATCATTTATTCTTTGAATGTTCTTGCAGTGTTGGAGCCTCTTGGCATTTTAGGAACTCATAATCATGCAGTAGCATATATAAATTATACAAATTTGAGACATAACATATAGAAATTACTGTTATGCTATATTTTAAATTAGCATTGGGTGTTGTGACATGAGACACAACCCGATAACCTCAGAGTGTACTGTCTGTCCATTGAATTCTGCTCTTCTGGAATAGAAAAGCTACACCACTAATTTTCTACTCCTCACTACACTCTCATCTGCACACGAAAATGCTTCAGAGCTAGGAAAAAAAAAAATTCTTATATGATTCAATCAGGACCAGATGTTGGTTAATTTAAAAATCCATTAAAGTAGAATTAGTAATAGACAACCTTCTTTCTACTCTGACTCCTAGTCCTATGGGTTTTTCAGATTATTTTATGCTTTCTAATCCTCTGAAAAACATAATTAGAATATGGAGAACATCAATTATTTCAATCAGTGCATCAATCCAGCTTTTACTGTATCAATACTTTTTAGGATTTGTTTTTAAAACTTGAAATGTATCTTATTTTTACTGAAATTGATAGTTGACTTTCTTTAGAGTTTTGAAAAGCTCTTTGCAGGATGGCAGAATCTATGGAATTCACTTTCGGGTTCAGAAAAATAATCAGGATTTAAGAGTAAGAGAATATGGTAATGGCACAAGGGAAAATTGACCTGGAAAAATGAAAGAAAGCCCTATTTCGGCTGTGGCTGGCTTTGGCTGGGAATTTATAATCTAATTTATGTCTGTGTATGCAAGGAAAAGAAAAGAGAACTATGTGCACATGTTTTAGTTTTTGATTTTGATTTTCTGCTATTATCAGTACTGATATTTTAAAGTGCCTTAGTCTTTGTCATTTTTAAAGTACTTGCATATACTTTATAATTATCAATGATCTAGAACAATTATTAGAAACAAATATAGTGTTCTGGGAATCTGTTTGGGACACCTATTTTGCTCAATGTAACAAAGCCAGTGAACTAACAATGAATAATGGTGACATTAAAATAATCATAATAATGCTTTCTCTAAGTATGTTTATTAGGGGAAGTTTAGGCAAATAGTTTGTACTTTCTAATAAAATCCTCATTTGATATTTTCCATTTCTCCCATGGTAAGTTAGCTCATTAATCTTTCTTTGTCATGACTATATCTTTTGTATCAGCTATGTCAACCTTTGGTAAACCTTTGGCTTAAGTTTGATAAAACTAACCCCTTTTAACCTGGAGTTCTTTTTCTTCTTCATTTTTTTGATTTCATGGTATCATTTTGATCATTTCCTTTTGGTTTGGGTTCAGTAAAGCCTAAGCTAAATCATTCAATTGAGTAAGGCTCTTCTTCATTGAGAGAAATTACAATTATTTTTGTATTTGCTATGGCTGCCTCTGGAGTTTTAGGTCTACTTTAAAGATTTTTGTTTTTGTTTTTTTGTATTGGAATAGGAGACAAAGACAGAATAAGAAAGTCTTGGATTGAAAGGGCAGAGAAAGAAACATGTCATTCTATAGGGGATAGCAGGACTTTTACTAGAGAGTGAAGTTCCCCTCTCGGCGCATTGTCCAGGCTCTTGATGTGTCAAACAAAGAGTTGAGTAAGACACCAAAATACAGCAGAAAAGAATAGCTTTATTAGAAGGAAGAGTAAAGCAATAGTACACTTCCAGACGTGGAAGCAGCCCAAGCAAGAGTGGCTGAAGGGCTCAAGGGCACTGTAACAAAGTCTTTGGAATTTTTAATCCCTATTTGCTGTGGGTGGTTACTTTTCTTAAGAAGAGTTAGCTTTCTTGATTAACAACTAAGATTGACAGGACTCAGGGACTCATCATTTGCTTTTTGCACATGTTCGTTTCCAGAATTTAGTCGGTTATAATGATATTAATGAACTTCTGGGCGTGTGCATCATATTATAATGATGGTATAATGAGGCTCAGGTGAATTGAAGGTCTTTGGGTCTTCATTGCGCAGGTGTGAGTGACTGGCTGAAACTAGTACTCAATTATCTGCTTCTTTCTTTGTATGAGTTACTTTTAGCTCCAAAATGCCGTCTGCCTTGCTTAATTGTGGGTGGACTAGGGTGGACACTTTCTAGACTAGGATGACCTTAGCATTTTCGCAGGTGGACCTGAAACCCTCTATTTAACTTTTCTGCCTAACCTTTTTCTAAGAGCCGTGAACCCCCTTTTTATTAGTATGGATGTTGAGGGACAGGAGATCTCTTCTGTATCTGCTTCCTGTTGAAGAGGGTTGTAGTCCCTGTCTTTTGGGGTTTCATGGAGCTCTTTTCCTCTCTGCCTTAGTTGGGACAGAGTCTTGGGTTTCCTGCTAAAAGGCAGCCTCAGTCCTTAGACAAGGAAAAGTGAAGATACAAACTTGTTATTTGAGTCATATATCTAGTTATTTTTCCATTATTGATTCACCTATAAAACAAGTAAAGGAAAACAAGCTTGGTTAATGAATTTCATAAAAGAAAGGAAAAATTTGGGTTAAAGGTCTCCTCCCTTCTTGGACTCTAAGGGCCCTTTTTTGACCTAATGCCATTCCTGCCTTATAATGGGCTAAGGAGAATGCTGAGTTTCAATGATCCTTATCAATAGCCAAAGGACCTGAGTCACCAGTTTTCAAGGTAATTATCTAAATTTGAGGGAGAGGGTCTTTCTCAAAGAAAGGAGGAAAGAAAAGACTAAATTAGGTTTACTAAAATGATTAAGAATTTTGCAAATGATGGCCTGTATCAGGATAAGTTGGCATTCAATGTATGAATGGGAGAAGTGATTCTCACATCCGTCCATAGTTAGGCCTCCATATAAAAGAATTGCTCAGGTTGAGTTGTAAAGTGTATTAAAAGCATTTATATTTATTACTTTATCATTTAAATGCAGATTTGTAATAAATAGAAAAGTAGATGAGGAGGAAATGATCTTTTTGGCATATTCTTTAATTCTGTGAAGTTTTGTAAAAGTTAGAATCTTACTTTCTGAACACAAGAGGAAGGTCTATTGATGTCTGTGATGAAAATAATTTTTAAAATGCGGCATAGTCTTCTAAAAACTTGCTTGAAATGTTTTTTTTTTTTTGTCTTTAAACCTCAATTATTTCTTTCCAGGAAGGGATAAAAAAACTAAAAAATAATGTTATGGAATATATTAAGATGATTGTTATTTCAACTTCTATGTAATGAATATCTTTAAAAGTCTGATGTTTTGTCTAAGCAATTACTGAGAAAAGATTGTGTTTAAATTCCACTGAATCTAAGAGACAGATTAGGTAAACATTACGAAAGAAGAATTTCTTTTCAATTAAAACAAAACAAAATGGAGACATCTAATTAAAAAAATGCTCATTGAGCAGGTCACACGGAAATACTGAAAATCCATAACTTTTATTTTGTGCTAAATATAAGAAAGGAAGCAAGAAAACAGTTCTGAATATGGAGAAATCTTTTCTCTGATTAGCTGAGCACAATCGAAAAAGAAAAGGAAAGATACTGGCAAAGGTAAAATCAACTTGTAATGATTTTGGGGCTGTTACCCTGCAGTCATAGAAAGATGAACCCTAATATGTCTCAGGAAAGTTGTTCTCTAAGAAAAGGGAATGAATAATAAAGAAAAGTCTAATTGAGGCTCTGAAAAAAGTTATGGAATGAAATGTATGCTATAATTTAGGTTTAGTGAAAATAACCATTTCACTAGTAGTAGTGAAAATGATACTACCAGAGAAAGGTTTGGTAAACCATGGCATGTGGGTCTAACTTGGCCTGTGGACTGGTTTTGTACTCAGTAAATAAATCATTTTTATATTCTTAAAAGATTGTAAAACACAAACCAAAAAAATTATCCACAAAGGCCTGAAATATTTACTATCTGGCCCTTTACAGAAAAAGTTTGCTAATCCCTGTTTTAGCTAGAGGAACTTTTTAAAGAAAGTCTTTTTCACTATTTAACGTTTGTAATTGCCTATTTTAAAAAGTCCTTTAAGAAATAAAACAAATATTTTCTGGAAAATGTTGGTGTTTTTCTGCAGTAATTGGTGTACTGTTGGGCTCTGTATTCAATTGTCTGGGCTCTACTTTTTGACTTACTAGCTGTATGAATTTATGTAAGTTATTTAACTCTTCTGAGATTTAGTAATCTCAGTTACTGATTTTCCTCATTAGTAATATATGAACATGATTATGAGATCTACCTCATGGGCTTTTTGTGAAGTTTAAATGGGGTAATGAGCATTACATATGTTGCAGTATCTGACTCAAAGTAAACACCTAATAAATGTTAGCTATTATTATCTTTGAAATTGTTAGATGGAAAAATTCCAGAATTCTCGCAACAAAGAAGCAGCTTTACCATGCTACACAGGTAGTTGTTTGTGATATCCATGTTTCTACCCATGAGGAAATTCAGATTCGCTTTGGAAACAAAGAATTTGCCTTCCCACTCAAGGTTGTGGAAATTAACTCACAACACTGTCAAAAGTGTGCAGACAACACTTGCAGCTGGCTAGAGACCTTGGCATGGAGCTCAAAGGAAAGAATTAAAAAAAAGCTACTCTTAGGTTGAATAAAGCAAAATTGCCAATATTTTATTGAGCTTGTCTAAGGAACTAACACCTTTCATTTATACTTAAGGAAGTGAATTTCGAATCGCTGTACAAGCAGAAACTGAAATAAGACATATCTCAACCCAAACTGGCTTGAGACAAGAATTAAATGATAGCCAGCAAAGCTTGTCCTTTGAACACTGAGATGTCTCTAACCAGAAAACCTGTGCTCCAAAATAGGATGGCCTTAGACATTATTACTGCCTCAAAAGGAGGCATCTATACAATTATCCAAGAGTGTTGTGTGTTCGTATGTGAAGAGAATTGCTAATGTATCATTTTTATTAAATCACATGAAGACACAAGTGAACACTCTGAATGATTTGAACTTCAGTTTGTGAGATTTAATAAATCAGCAGTTTAAACCATGGAAAAAATAGTTACTTATTTTGGGAATCATTATTTTAATATGTGTTTTCTCTTACATTTGTCTGTATTGTTGCTATGGTATCTGCAGCCTAATAGCTGCCAAATAAGCCACCTCAATGATAATGAAAACATTGCTGAGTGCTCAAGATACAATGTGGAAGAAAAGGAGGCTGTGTAAGACTGTAAGAGCCAGTCATTAGGGGTAGAATGTTGGAAGATGTCATTGAGGGGATGAGACCACCGGTTCACCCCTGAGCTGCGTGGGTCCTGACCATCTGACGCTTCTTGCCCCCTCCCCTGTTTTTGGAATCTAGTTTCCCAAATGTTTCCCCAGTTGGAGCCATTGAGAGGACAAAACCTCAAGAGAGTAAGGTGTTATTGAAAACTTCTGGACTGAGCCCTTGTCTGAACCCAGTTAAGATCTCTCTATAAGCTTTTCAGATTCTGAGAGGGGCTGTGATCTGCTCATATCACTGCTGCTAAAAAAAAGCCTTGTAAGTTCCCTTCCTTATTAAATCTGCTGCCCACTAATCTGGAGAATCTGTGTATTTCATAGATCCCTCTTTGCTTTCCATCTACAGGGGCCAGTTTGCAAACCAATAATATAATGTTTGGTATGGCTGTTTTGTTTTATTTGTAGACACTCTTTATTAGTTTGAGGGAGTTTCCTTCTAATACTAATTTACTATGCTTTTGTCACAAATGAGTAGTAAATTATGTAAAATGCTATTTCTACATTCATTGAGATGACCACATGGATTTTATTTTAGTCTTTCAATATGGTGAAATACACTGGTTGATTTTATTTTTTATTTATTTATATATATTTAATTTATTTTTAAATAATTTTTAATGTTTTAGTTACATTTGATATATATTATATTTGCTTCATGTGTACAACATAGTAATTAGACATTTATATAATTTACAAAGTGATCATCCCAATAACTCTAATACCCATCTGACACCATAATTAGTTATTAAATATTATTGACTATATTTCTCATGCTGTACTTTACGTCTCCATGACTATTTTGTAACTACCAATTTGTACTTCTTAATCCCTTCCGCCTTTAATGTTCATCCTCCCAAACCCCCTCTCATCTGGCAACCATCAAAATATTCTCTGTATCTTTGAGCTTGTTTCTGTTTTATTTTTTTATTTTGTTCTTTAGTTCGACATGTAATTGAAATTACATGGCATTCTCTTTCTCTGTCTGACTTACTCCACTCAGCACAATAACCTCTAGGTCCATCCATATTGTTGCAGATGGCAAGATTTCATTGTCATTTATGGCTGAATAATATTCCATTGTATATTTTTATCACCTATTCTTTATCTGTTCATCTACTGATGGACATTCAGGTTGCCTTCCTATCTTAGCTATTGTAAATAATGTTGCAATGAACATATGGATTCACATGTCCCTTTGAAGTAGTGTTTGGATTTCTTAGGATAAATACCCAGAAATGAGATTACTGGGTTCTTCTTTGTCTCTTGTTATAGCCTTTGTTTTAAAGTCCATTTTGTCTGTTATAAGTATTGCTACCCCACTTTCTCACCCACTCCATTTTCATGAAATATTTTTTCCATACCTTTACTTTCAGTCTGTGTGTGTGTATCTTTCAATCCGAAGTGGGTCTCTTGTAGGCAGCATATGTATGAATCTTGTTTCCTTCTCCATTCAGCTACCTTATGTCTTTTAATTGGAACATTTATCCCATTTACATTTAAAGTAATTATTGATAAGTATGCAGTTATTGCCATTTTATTATTAATATTTTTGATCTTTCTTTCTTCTTCTTGAAGAAGTCCCCTTAACATTTCTCATAATACTGGTTTGGAGGTGATGAACTTTAGCTTTTTCTTGTCTGGGAAGCTCTTTATCTGTCCTTTGATTCTAAATGATAGCTTAATCTTGGTTGTAGGTCCTTCTTTTCATCATTTTAAATATTTTGTGCCAATCCCTCTGGCTAGCAAAGTTTTTGTTGAGAAATCAACTGACAGTCTTATGGGAGCTTCCTTGTTGGTAATTAATTGCTTTTTTCTTGTTCTTTTAAGATTCTCTTTGTCTTTAAACTTTAGAATTTTTAATGATGATATGTCTTGGTGAGGGCCTCTTTGAGTTCATCTTGTTTGGGGCTCTCTGTGCTTCTTGCACTTCATGTCTATTTCCTTTGCCAGGTTAGGAAAGTTTTCTGTCATTATTTCTTCAAATAGGTTTTCAATTCCTTGCTCTCCCTCATTTCCTTCTGGTAGCCCTATGATGCGAATGGTGGTATGCTTGATGTTATCCCAGAAGCTCCTTAAACTGTTCTCATTTTTCTGAAACGTTTTTCTTATTGCTGTTCTGATCGGATGTTTTCTGCTACCTTATCTTCCAAATCTCTGAGTCAATCTTCTGTTTCATCTAATCTACTGTTGATTCCTTCTAATACAGCACTCCTCAACCACTAGGGTGTGGACTGGTATTGGTCTGTGGCCTGTTAGGAACTGGGCGATGCAGCAGGAGGGGAGTGATGGGTGAGCGAGCGAAGATTCATCTATATTTGCAGCTGCTCCCTAGCACTAGCATCAATGCCTCACCTCCACCTCAGATCATCAAGCATTAGATTCTCATAAGAGCACTTGTCCCTGGTGCCAAAAAGGTTGTGGACAGCTGCTCTAACATATTTATTTCAGTTATTACATTCTTCACTTCTGACTGGTATTTTTTATGTTTTCTATTTCCATTTTTATGTTTTCTGTGTTTTTGTTGAAGTTCTCATTGAGATCCTTAAGCATCATTATAACCAGTGTTTTGAAATCTGCATCTGGTAGGTAGCTTGTCTCCATTTTGTTGAGTTCTTTTTCTGATGCTTTGTTCTGTATTTTTCATTTAAGCTGCCTCCCTGTGTTTGTTTCTATATATTAAGTAGAGCTACTATGTATTCTGGTCTTAGGAGAGTGGCCCTATGTAGTAAGCGTCCAGTGGAGCACTCTCCCTGGTCACTTGAGCCAGGTGCTCAAGGTGTGTCCCTTGTTTGGGTTTTGTGTGCCCTCCTATTGTAGTTGAGCCTTGGTTGCTGTTTGTATGTCAATGTTACAGATTGACCCTCAGGCTGATTGGTTGTGAGGACTGGCTGTGACTACAGTGGAGAAGCTATTGTGCAGGGGCTAATCCTACAGATCAGGGTTTGCTTTAGCAGGCTTCTGGTGCCTGCTGAGTCTGCCCTTTGGTTATGTCATTTGTGGAGGTGATTGGGTGGTTCTCTAGTGTTGTCTGAAACTAGCCAGAAAGTGTATTGGTTCTGGGGCCTTTGAGAGGTGCTCTATTGTAGGCCAAAGTCAGCCACTGCCTGTGTCCTGTTCAGGGTCACTTGATATAATCTACAAAGTGATCTGCAAATGATTGCCACTTGTGCTGAATTTGGGGCTGCTTAGCAAGAGTTATGGGGCACGTTGAGGCCAGATGGGACTTGTTTGGAGTTTGTGAACCTTTGAGAGATTTTAGAAAAGTCTGCAGCATGAGCCATTACAGGCTGTTTGTATGGAAAAGCTACTGAAAATGGCTTGGGGGGGGCAAAATTGGTGTGGTAGGGTGTCAGGGAATCACCAGATTTGGGTGAATGGTGTTAGCCAGGCTGATAGAGACTCAGATATGTTGCCTGTCTGTGTCTGCGCATTGGGCAGTAGAAGGGCTCAACAGAGGAACAATGTTCTCTGCCAGCGCTTCTCTCTGAGAGAAAGCTGCCTCTCCAGCCCTCATCCTGAAGCCAGACAATTCATTTCTTCCCCCTATGTTCCTGGTGCCTTTCAAGCTGCTGCCCCAACACTGAAGTTCAGAGTGAGTGTGTCCCTCACTGAGTAAGTTCATGCGTAGACCTTTTAAGAGGAATGCATGGGACTCCAGGCACCCTCCACCTCATTCACCTAAAATCTTTGCTAGTTTTCACAGCCAGAAGTTGTGGGGACTTCTCTTTTTGGCACTGAAGCCCTGGGCTGGGGAGCCTGTTGTATGACTGGGACACCTTGCTCCTCCAGGGGGACCTCCCCAGCTGAGCTATCACTCCTGATTTTTAACTGCCACACGTGGGTGTAAGACCAGCATGTTCCATGTCTCCAGTCCTATCGGTTTCTATGTGGCTCTTTCCATGTATCCTTATTTATTTATAGGACTTCTGTTTAGCTGGATATCAGATGATTCTCAATCATTGCTTATCTGTCTTTTAGTTGTAATTTTGATGTGATTGTGAGAGAAACTAAGGATAGTTTTTACCCACTTCGCCATCTTGTGAGCATCTAGTCTTTTTTATTTTAGTAGTGTTGAAATGGCATTTTCTTTGCTTTTCTCTAGGATTTTTTACTTGATGTAGTTGTTGTTTAATAACTGTGTTGTTCTGAAGTTTTGGTTTGCTGGATATTTTCTACTGTGCCATGTCCAGCGAGTGGTAAATCCTGCCACATCTAGCGCGGCTCTGGAAAATATACCTGAGTGGGAACAGTGAGAAATGAAGAAAAGGAAGAAGACAGAAAGCTGGGATCAGGAGTTCCACTGTCCACTGATGGTGGAGCAATGGCGCAATTTTATTTTTGCAAGCATTTTTATACAAGAACATAGCAACACTGTTTCTTCTGCTTCTCCAAGGCCACATCTTATCATGACCTTCAGCTTGTTTGCCTGCCTGCGGCTACATTTGTACTTTCTTGTTCTCAGAAGGAGTTTGCGGAGGCGAGGTAATCCTTGGTTACCCTTGCAGACTGCAAGGACCTTGTCAGTTTACAATCCACTCTCCACACTACTGGCCTGATATCTGTGGCATTGCTTATTGGTGACCATTTAAAGATGAAGATACTTTGGTTTGACTTATGTTTTGTGGGAGATTTAGATTTGAATGTACTATATTTTTATGAGCTGTTAATTTTGTATTATTTTGGGATTGGTGGCTGTTTTGTGAGAGAAATATCTGATCAGGTTTTGATTGATCAAGTTGATGATTTCTAGGCTTAGATTTTTTTTTAAGTCTCAGCTTGGTTTGTTGTTTAGTATCTTTATGTTTATTTTGTCCAGGAGATTTTGCCTTAGGCATTGTTAACGGTGTTTGTTTTATTTGAAAATTATTGAAATTGTATTATCTCTTGCTAGTTCGTTTTTGTAAAGCAGTTTTTATTTTACTACTTGGATGTTGCCTTGTGGTTTTATTTTTTGGAAGTTTTTATTTCACAGATGTTTCTGTGGACATAATATTTGTTTCCTAGTTTGACATTGACTATTTTTTACCAGTTGCTGCTGCAAATATCTTAATCATATCTGGGTTCTGTTGAATATTTGTAATGGAATGAGACTTAGATTTCTTTGGTAATGTTTTAAGAGTTTTGCCTAAATAAAATTTGGTATTGCTAGATTTTTCACTAGCTGTTATATTTATATTATTTTGGAGTTGTTTTTTTTGATGTGAAGATTTTCGACTAGCTTAGGTTGGCTAATTTCATGGTTTATAATCCCACTTAGGTAATTTCTCTTTATAACATGCTGTTCTTTTGTTTATTCTTTTTTTTTTTGGTTCAGGTATTTTTGACTGAGATTTTGGTTTGCTAGGTATTTTTGGATTACTTAAGAGGTTTAGCTTAATTTTGGGCTTAATGTTTTTTTGGAATGAAAGAACTGTGACTTGATTTAATTTTAAATGTCTGTAGATACTCATGAGAAGTTTATTACTTATAATTAACTTTTGAGCGGGTTTACCTGCATCAGATTTGGTAATTCTAGATCTTGGTTTAAATGGTGAATTCAGATAATTTCAGGGCTTTCAACTACATTGTCGTACAGCAGAGATTTGACTAAACTTTTTCTTTGGAGATCTCTTTGGACCAGTGGGATTTAAATGGACTTGAGAACCTCCAGATCTTTGTTGAGCAGATGGATTTAGTGAGTGAGAATCCAGCCACTTTTCCTCAATGAAATTATATGTTGAAGTGAAGATGATGTTTCTGCAGACGGATTCATGTGTAGTCTGTTTTTCAGCCTGTTTTGCATCTCTCGTGTTGTACTTGTCTTATAGGAAGAAAAAAAACACTTAGCATGAACAGCCTCTCACTTAAAATTCTATGGATTCAATGTCTTGAGTAAGTAAGCTTTATTTATGCATTGGTAAAGTTCTATTATTACTGAATGAGAGGAAAATTATTTTTCTCGGAGACAACTACTGTATTGAGAGTAGAGATTTGGTTCAGGAGGACTTTCCAAACATCACATCGTGGCTACCAGCACAGAGTCACAGAGTCTGCCACATCTTCTACCCCTGACTGATACTGTAGAGAAGAATGTGAAGCTCTGAGTACTGTATTAGACTGAAATATTTCCAATTCATAGAGAGACTAATGCAACACTATATTCAGAGCCTTTAGCTAAGAGACTTGTGCATTTTAGGTACTCAGTATATGCTTATTGGAGAATACATGAATATAAATTATTTTATTAATATATTTATAATATACAAATAGAAAATTTATAAAATATATGATTTATTGTATATATTTATAAAATAAATAAAATGTATTTTATATATTTATAAAATAAATGTATATTTATATAAAAAGAATGTACAAAGAGAAACAGCCTCTATTGTATAATAGCTTTCTAAATGATTTTTCTTTACTACTTTCTCTTTAATTTTTTGGCACATTTTCTAGATAATTTGCTAATTAATATTCATGAAAACCTCTTCCAATCTTTGCAGTTTTGCTTAAAAATATTCCCATTCTTCAATTTGACAATTTGCTTTTATTGAATTGATTTTTTGAATTTTCTTAGGGTTCTGAATTGGTTATTTGTAGCTCTTTGGAATTTTACCCAGTTAATTTGAACTTTTAAATTCTGCATTTTTTATGCTTCATTTTTGGCATAATTTACTGGCTCTATATGTTTTAGTAATTCTCTGGGTTCGAAAGCCATTGGTTCACATCTCTGTCAGAAATTCTACAAGTTGGATGATACTATAGATATTTCTTGATCTTTCTTGTCAAAAATGATTTATAATTTTGGGAATGGCATCTATTTTATTTTGCATCGATATATAGTTGTTTATTTCTATATATCTTTCTTTATCATATTAAAATTTAGTTCCTTGCAGCCAGAAATTATGCATCATTTACATTCTATTTCATTGTTAGTTACAATATCTGTCATAATAAAGGGCTACAAAAATATTCATTGGTTAAACAAAGTATTTGGAAGTTTGAATTAGAGTTACCTTAAGACTTCTCTGTTATAGACTAAATATCACTTGTTTCTTTATCACTCTTTTGCTGTATGAAAAGTTTTCAAATCATTCACTTGCTTAATTTTTTTTCTGCTGAACATTTTTAGTCTTTTTTCAGTGTTCTTGTTAATTTGTTTCTCGATTTTATTACTATTTTATTTTTATATTGAAGCTAATGTTTATAGAGTGCTTTTTATGTTTAAGGATCATTTCTAAGCACTTGGTCTTATTATCTCAACTTCTATCATCACTGCTCTGAGATGCAGGTATGTTCTGATTAGTACAGCACCCAACTGGCCTGTTGACAGAGATTCAGTTAAATTCATTTGTTTGAACAGCTGCTCACACTTTTGACTCATTTTTGACTAAAATGATTTGTAATCAACTTTAAGTTCCTATGTATTTTTTAAACAACTGATTTTAGTTTATGATGTTTCTTATACTCTTAAATTGACTTTGAAAACTGAAACAAAGTACTATTTATTACCAGAAGATAGTACTATATATGTTAATGTTTAAAAACTTAGACTTTGGAATCAAATGTACCTGGTTCAGCATTGTGGTTTTGCCACTGATAAGCTAGGTATTCTTGGGACACTTTTCTTTTTAACCAATCCACAGTTCAGTTTATAATATATAAATTGTGGAATTATAATAATGGTGTCTATTTTTAGGGTTCTTGTGAAGGCTAAGTGAAATAAAAATATAATTAGTTAATATATAGTAAGCATACAGTAAGAGCTCTACAAAAACTAGCTACTATTACTAAATTTACTATATTACATTCTGTCAGTTATGAACCATCTTTCAAGCCTCTGCAGATGTGGCAACAATTGGCCTCAGGAAAGGTGGTAAAACATTAAGTAAAGATAAATCTATAAAGTGCTAGAGAAATCATTAGGTTTAGTTCCTATTCTTAGTATACCTGGAATTTTCTTTGAATATAACTATCTTGAAGTAGACATATTGCAACGTAAGCATAAGCATTATTACTGAACATTTCTTCATCATTAGAGCATGAACACCTTTGGGTTCTGGTGGCTCTCTTATCCATAGTTTATGTATTGTCAGAGACACTCTTAGTTTAGTGAGAAAGGAAGATTATAGAAATAAAGGGAAAATGTTGTGAACAAAATACCAAGTGGTTAGATGAGTAGACAAAGAACTAATTACAATTTTTGACTGAGAAAATAAGTAAATATTTTACAGAAAATAAAACACTATTTTGAAAGAAAAGTAGGAACGACTACGGTTTTTGAATGATGAGCATAAAGGGGACATAAAACATATTATGAAATGACAATTGTATCAGAATAGATCTAGTTTAAAAAAGATAGTAAGAAAAGTCAGCTAATTGGAAATGGTGCTGAGCAAAGACGTGTATATTAATGCTGAGAATTTGGAAAATGAGTTACTATTCTTGTGGTTTCATAGCCTCAATTCACATCCTGCATGGTCCAAGAAACTTTAAAATGAGAATTTAGGGTGATTTTAGACTAGCAGTTAGTTTAGGCACCTAGCAGAAGCCAAGGTAGATTTTCTTTCTGGAGGAACTCACCTCTATTCCAGGCCTCAAAAAATAAGAAACTCATAGTCAAAAATAAAGGATCCTGCATATCAACAAGGCACATCAATGAGAATCAACAGCAATAATAAATAGCTGAATTAGACTTTCAAGAACTTCAGATAATAGAATTATCAGACAAAATTGAAAGATAAAATCTTGAAAATATATGCAGGCACAAAGTACCATGAAAACAAGGTAAATTTTGAAAGAAGCTAAGTGTCTTCTAGAAATGAAAAACAAACAAACAAAAGAAACAAACAAAAAATCCCACAAAACACTAATTGAATTAAAAAACTCAGTGGATGTATTTAACTACAGATTAGGTGCAACTCAAAAGAAAACTGGAAGGTAAATATGAAAAAGTTATCTAGAATGCAACATCAAGAGCAAATAAGTAGACAATATAAAAGTGTTAAAACACATGGAAGATAGAGTGACACGGACTAGGCTAACATAGCTTTCTTAGAATTCCAGAAGAAAAAGAAAATGAATGTGATAGAGGTATTATTTGAAAAGATAATGACTGGGAATTTTCTAGAACTGCTAAAGGACACCAACTCATAGATTTAAGAAGCTTACCTCCAAATACATAAATAAAATGAAATCTCTCTGCATACATTACAGAAAACAGTAGAACCAAAAAAAAAAGAAAAATCTTAAAAGTAGTTTCCCTTTAAGAATGAAGATGAATTTTCCATTTGTTTCTATTAACAACAATAGAAATTAAAAGATGGCCAGATTGTATCATCTTTTCTAAGAGAAAATTCTCATCCTAGAATTCTGTGTCTAATGATGATATTGGCCAAAGAAAGTGGTGAACATGAGGCAAATTTAATCAAATATTGACTGTGTGAAGCAAAAATAATTTCTTGTGTGGTATGAAAAAAAATTAAGGAGAGAATCAAAATGAAAACATTGCATAAACTGAGAGGGCATTGAAGGGAGTTAAAGGGTTCTATGCCTTTATTTATTTTTTTGGCCCAGAAGAGGATAAAGATAATAAATAACTTGGTGGGTTATAAACTGGAGCAGCTACTATTTAAAAGTATAGAGATTTCTCAAAAAATTGAAAATTGAATTACCATATGATCTAGCCATTTCACATCTGGGAATATATTTGAAGGAAATAAAAACACTATGTTGAAGAGATATCTGAACCCCTATGTTTATAGCAGCATTATTTACAATAGCCAAGACAGGGAAACAACCTAATGTCCACTGATGGATGAATGAATAAAGAAGTTGTGAGATATATATGTATATATACATATGTATATATACACACACACACACACACACACACATACATACACATACACACATATATATGTGTATATATGTATAAATATAAATATATATACATATATACACACACATATATATTATTTATGGCTAAAATATGTATATATACATTCCATTATATATACATATTTTAGCCATAAATAATATATGGCTAAATAATATATATACATACAAATACATATGTATACATATACATATGCGTATACATATAATGGAATATTAATTAGCCATAAATAGAAGGAAATCCTGCCATAAATAGAAGGAAATCAGACAGAGAAGGACAAATATTGTGCGATCTCACTTATATGTAGAATCTAAAACAACAACAACAACAAATACAAAACAATAAAAAACCCCAAACTCATAAACAAAAAAAAGAGATCAGATTTATGATTATCAGAGTTGATTGTGGGGCATGGGGGAACTGGAGGAAGATGGTCAAAAGTTACAAACTTTCTGTTATAAGTCCTGAGGGTGGAATGAACAGCATGATGGCTATGGTTACCACTGCCGTATGATGTTTTGGAAAGTTATTAAAGAGTAAATCTTACGAATTCTCATTACAAGGAACAAATATTTTCTTCTTTTTTTTTTGTATCTCATGAGATGATGAATATTAACTAAACTTATTGTGATAATTATTTCATAATATATGTAATTTGAGTCATTATGCTATATATCTTTAACTTACATAATGCTGTATGTCAACTATATTTCAGTAAAACTGAAAAAAACAATACTGAATAACTTTAGACTTTAATAAGTTAAGTAAATGGTAATTGCTAGGTAATCATAAAAGAAGAAAAATATCATATATTTCAGCCAAACTATGGGAGCAGAATAAATGGAGTAAGAAAAAAATACTCAATGCAAAAGATCGTAAGGAGGGGAAGAAAAAGAAACAAGACTGATGATATGAGCAGAAATTATAATTTAAGATGGTAGGTTTTATTTCAAATGTATCTATTATAAAAAATGAAAATTGGCTAAAGACTGTACTTCAAAAGGTGATGATTGTCTATCAGTCTGGATTAAATGAAATTAACTATATGCCATTTTTGAAAGTCTCTGCAGCATAAGGATATACAAATGAAAGTTAGAAAAGGAAAAAGTTATTTCAGGTAAATTCTAACCAAGAGATAGCTAGTGTAGTTACATAAATAACAGAATGTACATTAAAGCAAAAGCATTACTAAAACTAAAATGACTTTGTTCATGTTAATAAAATGTTAACTTCACCTAGAAGTTAAGAAAATGCCTGATAACATAAGCTCTTAATATAGTAAGCAAAAATTGACAGAACTATAAGAAAAATAAAAGAAGCCAAAATCATAGTGCAAATTTTGCATATTTCTTTCAAGCACAGGTAGATTTTAATAATTTTTCTAAAATTTACTAAAAATTAGTAAAAATATGGATCACTTCGAATACAATTAAAACCACAACTGCTAAATACGTATCTTTTTCAAACACACACGGTTATGAAGATTGACCATAATCTGTGCCCCAAAACAAGTCTTAACAAAAAGTTTAAAGGACATGAATTATTTAGCCTGTGGTCCCTGACCACAATACAATGACTTTATGAATAAGTAAGTAAGTAAAACCTGAAAATATCTCATCTTTAAAATTAGGAAGTATATTTTAAAATAACCCATATGTCAAATTTTATTGGAAATCTGAAAGCATTTAGAATTGAATTAATGAAACACATCTAAAGAAGTACTTAGAAGGAATTTTATAGTCTTAATTTATGATAGAAGGTAAAATTCTAAAATTAACAAGCTATCATTTCTTCTTAAGTTAAAACAAATTGTGCTATCCAAAAATAGGATAAAATATTAAAGAGCAAAAATTAATGACATGGACACTAAACATATAACGGAAAAGATCAAGAATGCCAAAATATAGTTCTTTGAAGAGATATAGAATCAACAAATCTGTGGTAAGACTAAGGAAGGAGAAAAGGAGACACAACTAAGATTAGAAAGAGAAAAAAATGACATAATCACAGATATATTGAAAAGATAAGAAGTATGTTATGAAAGACAATGCCAATAACTTTGAAAATTTAGATAAATAGATGAATTCTTAGGAAAGTATAACTTATCAAAATAAGGAATAGAAAATACTGACAGTTCTATAGCCACTAAAGAAATGGAATCCAAATCTAAATATATTCTTCACATAATAGCACTGAGTGGTCCTTTTAAGTGGAAATCAGATGACATATTTTCTCTGCTTTAATGGCTTCTTGTCTCAGAATTAAATTCAAAATGCTTTTTGTTAACTTGTCACACCATGATCTGCATCCCTGCAGCACACTGTCCGACTTTACCACTGACTAAGATTGCAATGCATAAATGCTTTCCTTTGTGATGCCATTTACATATATTTTGTGTATTTTTTCTGGGATGATTGTATTTAAAATTCTATGGCTGGCATCATTTTCCCTAACGCAGTAGTCTTGACTCCTTTCTTTTTGGTTGTCAAAAATATATAAATGGCTGCCAACACAACTCATCTTCTCCTACCTCCTGCTTAAAAATTT
>NW_006440624.1:239754-255544 GCF_000325575.1 Pteropus alecto | reverse complement strand
CTCAACACCATTTCAGCATGCTTTATAATAGTGGATAGTATTTATTTGTCTGTATTCTTTAGCATATTATTTTTCTGACCTAAGGCTTTGATATCACTGAACACCAGCCTTGACGAAATGTAGATGAGATAAATGCACATAAAAAGTTGTGTACTAAGGTCTTCAATGCTTTTTCAGAGCACCCGAAAAACATATGCAGACAAAATAAAAACTGATATGGCTTGCAAACTGGATGCCAGTATTAAAGTAGTTAATCAACGTTAAGTATAAGTATTAAGAAAATTCACTCTCCAGTTAATAAATTTCTCAAAATGAAAACTAAAATCAGAAATAATGCTGTGCATGGCGGAGTTTCCCAGGGCTCAGACCTTGGATCTCTCCTCTGTTTCATCTATACTTACTCCCTAGGTGGACAAGCCAATTCTGCCAGACAATCACGTATCTCTAGTGCCTTCACTCCTCCACTTTTCCATGTAGTTAATTCTTACCCTATTCTTCCCTAAGAATCCCCCAAAATTCTTTCATTCTCGCTCTCAAGTAATAGATAATCTTGTTTCCTTATTTCCTGAGAAAATTGGATAATTAGGAGAGAACTTCTTCAAACTCCCACCACAACATCTACCCAGCTACCAGCATTGCACTCACCTGTTGTCTTCCCATTTGTCTCCATAGATAAATATCTGCTTCTATTTATAGCTAATTCGCTCACCTGTGTTCTGATTCTACCCCCTATTTCCTACTCAAGAATGTTGCTCCAGCAATTCTCCTACATCAATATTTTGCTCCTTCAAAAATGTTTCTATAAACATAAAAATATATTCTTGACCCACTCTTCTCACCAGTTATAATCCATTTATGTGCTCTCGTTTGCAGAAAAACACCTTGAAAGTGTTATTTATTATCATTCCAAATCCACTTTTTTATCCTTTCTTAAACTCATTCCAGTCAATCTTTTATTCCCACTATTTCACAGAATTCACTGTTGTCAAGATAACCAATGACCTCCATGTATCTAAATCCAGTGGTCAATTCTTAGCCCTAATTTTACTTGACCCATTATCATCATTAGACACAGCTAATCACTCTTTCGAATATTTTTTTTAAAGCTGGTTTCATGGATAAAAACACTCTCTTAGATTTCCTTATATACCTGAGCTATTCTTTCTTAGTCTTCTTTGCTGGTTCTTTCTTTCTCTCTGACATCTTAATTTTGGAGGACCTGTGGCTTTTTCTTGGGTACTCTTGCCTTCCCTATCTATACTCACTCACTCATTTTCTTGGTAATCTCATTTATTCTTTTGACACTCAAATTTATAACATCCCTCTGATCCCTCCATAAAATTAGAATCTTCCATCCAACTGTCTCCTTGAAATCTCTTCTTAAATTGTTTATTAACAATTTTATTCTCATTATATCCCAAACTGATCTTCTTATCTTCTCCTCTAAAATGTCTCCATATGCAGTCTTCCGCATCTCAGTTGATGGCAACTTCTATCTTCTAGTTGCTCAGGACAAAATTTTGGAGTCAAACTTGACCTCTCTCTCACATCTGCCCACCCAATCCATCCTGTTGGCTCTACTTCAAAATGTATTCAAGATTTGATGACTTCTAACCATTTCCACAGCCACCACTATGCTCCAAGCCATCACTATCTTTTACTTAATTGCTGTAGTAACTGCCTAACTACTCTTTCCACTTCTAATCATATCTTCTTGCTGTTAATTCTCAACATAACAACTAGTATGTTTAAAACAAAAGTCAGATCAATAAAAAACAGGTTAATCTTAACATAGCATCTATTGTATTTAAAATATCAATTAAATCATGTCATTTCTTCACTCAAAACCTTCTAATGGCTGCTCACTTCTCTGAATAAAAGTTAAAGTTTTTGCTATGACCTCTAAGGCATTATATAATCTAGTTTTCATTGCCTTTGTGACATCATCTCATACTAATTTCCTTTCATTCACTCAACTCCAGTCATATTGGCCTTCTTGCTATTCCTCGAAAATACCAGGCACACTTTTACCTTAGTGCTTTTGCTCTTTTTGGTCTCTCTGCATGGAATATTCTTCTTCCAAGGAGCCTCACATTTAGCTCCCTTCCTTGCTTCAGCTATTTCCTTAAAAATCACCTTTTCAGAGGTGTTCTCTGGCTACCCTACCAAAAAAATTTAAGTTGATTTTCATGTATATCACCTTGCTTAACTTTTTTCTCCTTAACATTTATCACCACTAACGTATCATATATTTATTGTTTAGTTTGTTTATTACTGTATCCAAGTGTCTAAAATAGTGCATGGTACTTGGTAGTCACTCAATAATTCGTTATTGACAGAATGATTTTTAGAGTGGTTTGTTCCACCCTTCAAGTGAATAAAAGTAGTTGCTTGGTACATGTAAAAGAATTCCGATTACATATTAATGACTTTAAATTGCATATTAATGTATTTAAATCATATATGAAAGCAGACTGGATTCAGTGGTACTTACTGAGAAGCAGATCATGAGCATGGCCCAGGGTCAAGTAGAGCACTTTCATCCTTCCCATCTGCTCCCTGAAAACACAAAGATAACTCATTTTTTGTTTTATATGCAGCAACTACAGCCATGACACAAAACTATTTTATTAGCAACACAACTATTTCTTATAAATTACTAAGAGTAATAAAGAAATCATTTGAAATCTTTTAAGAGGCAAAATATAAATATCTCACATTTAATACTTTAACACATTTGCATTCTTGGAAAACACAGTTTTTCAATTTAAAATTTTAAAAATGATTAAGCATGTAGAAGAGGAAAGACTAGTGTTGAACCATTCTGAATTTCAGGATATTCATCTTTATTCAAATAGTGTTACAAACTGCATTTCAACATTGAATGTGAAACTGTATTTAGTAAATTTTGTGTTGTTACAACTGCTCTCTACTCTATAGTACCAAGAATTGCATGATTAAAGCACATATTTCATGTATTTGGAATTCATTTTATGTAGTCATGGAATATGAGAGTTAGGAAGGTTTTGAGAGATGATGATGATTTCTGACCAATTATTGCACTATGTCATAAAAACAGTCTCCAGTCTAGAAAACAGGGCTACCCTTTACTGAGCTGTTCTAAGAAATGGGCAACATGTTATTTCTATTTCTCCTTTAATTCTAGCAACAACTCTAAGAAATAGATAAAATAATCTTCATTTTATAAATAGAAAAACAAGGAAAACTTTTAAGTAACTTGTTCAGTTTCCAAGCCAGTAAATGACAAAGCTAGGGTTTAAAAACATGACTGACTCCAAAGCTCCTATTTTTTTAAAAAAATCTGTTATGTTATCATAGGAAATCTAAAAATAATAATGCATTTTCTCCAAAAATTCCACTAGAAAGAGAAGAAAGCTTTTCTTTTTGGAACAACTTTTCTCTAACATGGTCTTATTTTTGTTAGTTTTGTGCCCTTATCTTGGAAATTAGACTGCAGGACCAGAATGATGGAATAAGAGGGAATCAATCACACAGTTAATTTTTGAAAAATTACTCTTAACCATACTATAAAAAGTAAATACTATGGTTATATTTCTCAATAACAATAATATGAACCACAATATTCAGTCATTATGTTAAGACAAACATTTAGTTAATTTAAACCTGTGGTCAATGAGTTAATGTTGACATTAAAAATTTAGAAGAGAAGTCTAGAAATGCATATTAAATGGACCTGGCTTTTCTAAATGGGGCTTAATGGATACTTTTCTTTACCATATTTACTACATATTTGCAAGTATGTAAGAACATCATCACTGCCTGCACTTTCATTGAAAGCATATCAGAAGTTCATCTTATAAGAGTGCTTGAAAATTTTTCATTAACCTCTAAAATCCAAAGTTTAAAGAACTGAGTCTCGGTCTCTTTCCAAATGCCTTTATTGAAAATTATCAGTACCTACCCTTGTGGTGTATTTTCTGATGTGGTCAAATTAGTTAAATGAATTCTTGTTAGTTACTGTGTTTGAGCATCTTTACAATCCAAGAATAGGTGAAGACTAAGGACACAAGTAAAAAGTGAGACAACAATGGTTTTTATAATTTGTTGGTTTTTTCCTATTCTATTCTTTTGAGAGATAAGATATATTGTGCTGAAAGAGAAGGTCATGATTGAATTCATCTGAAGAGTTCTGCTTAAACAAAAGAAAAATGGTTGTCATTTACTGTTTCTGACAGTTAACTGTCCTTTGTCTTCCCCCCGGAGGAAGAGTTGTGTTGTGATTCACTGTGCCAGGTTTTATTAAGTGCCTAAGTTAAGTTTTTTAGAGGTTTTGGTAACATATATGCCACTGGGGTCCTAAAGCCCTGAGGTTCCCACAATTCTTAAGAAAGCCTAATGGTCTTAATAAAAAAAAAGCCCCCCTTCATAATCATGCCCATTTTATGCAAGATATAATGTGTAAATTGGAACAAAAGAATAAAAATGATTGTAGACATGATAGTGATATTATAAAAAATTAACGGTAGGAGCCTATTTTATTTGTTTGTTCTATAATCCTATTGCGCTGTTTTATTTTGCACCTATCTCAGTATGCCTTTTATTGTAATAATGTAGACATCTGTCTGACATGCCCACTTGATTAGGAATATGTTTGGTGCCTTCCTCTCCATAGCTTCTAACATATAATATTATGCAAATCAGACACTTAATATCTGCGTACTGAATGTTTTTTATTATATTTTACAGAAGATATAATTTATTTTAGAAATGGAAAATATAACTTCAGGTAGTGTTTACTTGGTCACATTCCACCTTCAAAAAAATGTAGAGGAACACTTGTAATATAGATGTATAATTAAAATAGAAATGATTCATAATTTTTATGCATATAATTCACTTAACTCAGGGGCTCTCCCCCTTTTTTCTTTTTGCTCTTCTCATGTAATATTTGGCTATTTATCCATTAAAGCAAAGCTTCTCAAATTCTATTCCTTGTAAAGCCATCCTTGATGAGATTACCAGCATTGTAGATTTTTTCTCTTATTTCTCTGAACTTTTATTATTGCTTAGTACTTTACAATTTAGTTCTTTGTCATACTTTGTTGTGTATCTTGCTCTTTTCTCTCTCTCTGTCTTTTTTCTTACATCTAGCCATCCATGATTTGTAATCTAAGTGTCTTAATATTACCTTCTAAAACAGTGAAGGGTCTAGGTGTGAAAATGAATCCTACGGTTTCCAGAAGAATATTTTTGGCAGAGAAAACTAAGATAGCAATGTGCCTGGTCTGGCTGAGGACCAGATGGAGGGCCACTATGGCTTAGGGGGAATGAACAGGGAGGAAGCATAAAGAAATCACAACAGAGAGGAAACAGCTCAGATCACATAGGGCCTTACAGACCATTGGAACCATTGCAGGATTTCCAGCAGAGCAGTCATGTGATTTGACTCATGTTTTAAAAGGATAACTATGGCTATGATAATGGAGAGGACGAAAGGAGAGAGGCAAGGATGGAGGCAGGGAGACCAGTTATATGCAATAACATGGGCAGAGATAGTGACGGGATTGGACAAGGGTGGATACAGGCTGGCAAGAGAGGTTAGAGTCCAAATGTATTTGAAGTTAGCATTAATAAGGTTTGTTGATAGATTGGATGGGACAATTGAGAAAAAGAGAGGAGTCATGATTTTTGGCTTAATCCACCAGAAGGATGAAATTTCCTTTAACTGAGATAGAGGAATGTGTGTGTGTGTGTGTGTGTGTGTGTGTGTGTTGAAGATGAAGAATCAGGAGTTCCATTTTAGACATGTATAATTTCAGGCTGAAAAAATTATATTCTTTCATCATAGCTAATTTTATCTTTAAGTTCAAAATCTGGAGCTAATTTTGAAATATAAAATCCTAATTGAATTATACTTATAGCTTTTTTTGTTCAATAGGAAATTTACCCTTTGGTGCCAGTCTTTTCTCTTCCAGACTCTTTACTCCATCCTCTGAGATCAAGCATCTTGAATCACATATGCTTCTGGAGACATTTGTGACCATCATAATCCTTTTATTGATCTTTCTTCCTTATGCACCTCGTAAGGACCTCTTGGTTTCATATTCTCTCTCCTTTTCCCTACTATTTTGTCTTTTCTGTAGATTCCTAAACTTAGGCAGGGTTAATGTATGATATTTTTTACAGGGGCCCTACAGTGTTCAGAAACCTGGACATAGCAGCGTACATGTTTTGAAGCCATTGTATTCTGGTACCTGTGGTTCCTGCTTATGGCCTATATACAGTTAGCAAATGAATGCGTATTTTCAGTGTTTCAAATATACTGATAGTCCTTCATTAACCAAAACACAAGTGAAGTAAATGAAGAGCATATACTATAATTGGCTTATGAGGTTGGTGAGATATTCTGTGTGGGGTAAATAAGAGACACTCATCTTTCTAAACAGAATTCTCTGAGAATTAACTATCCATAAAGTTGTTATTGTTAGAGTAGCAATATCTGTAAGAATGTTAATCTCAGGAAGGTTAGAAAAACTTTGCACTTCGTAGTAAATAACTCGTTGGGATTTTTGCTCTTTTATATTTTAGTTTGCAAAGTACAATCCATTGATTTAAAACTTTTTACCTGTGTCAGTCAATCCATTTTCTTTTCTATTCCTATTTTTGTCTACTTGATATGATTTTCTGTAGGCTTTGTATAAGCTTTAGTACTAGCAAATGTTACAATATTTGTGAAAGTGGGTGCAGTTGGTTTGGGGGTAGCAGTTTCAGGTTTGTGAATGGGAAAATTGGTGATAAGTGAGGGTGGCTGTGGAAATACAGGCTGCTATGAAATTGGAAAAGGTGGATATCCACTGGGCTTGGGCTTACAAGAAAGAATTGGGTTATGACTTGGATAGTGGGTTTTGTTTTTTTAAAATTGATTTGAATGATATTTTTGTGAACCGGTTTTCTGTGGAAAACTTTTTAGTTTACCAATATTTCAATGTGAAAGACAGTTTAGGTGAGGTTTTGGTTTGCCTTTTCTTTTTTTTTTTTTGACAGGCCTCTGCTTCTGAGATTGCTGTTTTGTGTGCTTAATTATTTTTAGTTTATATGTTTTTGTCTGAAGTTTTGAGTGGTTAGGCTGCTTTATTTTAGCCATATTTATACAATATTTCCTTGAGTTAATTTGCTGGAGAAGACAAATTTTTGTTTGCCTATATTTTGGTATTCATGTTAAAATTTGACTGTTTAGACATTTTCTGTGATTTTGACTTGTTTTGAAGCTGACCATTTTGTTTACCATTTGAAGCTGAAGGAATTTTAGGTTGATATGGTTTTTGTTGAATGTTGGTACTGGTTCGAGGTTTAGTTTTTGTTGGTAATATTGTATTAGTTTTTTGTGTATAATATTTGATAGCATTAGATATTTTATTAGCTATCGATTTCCTATAATTTGGATGTTGGTGGCCACTTTGTTGTACTGAAGACTTTAGCCCAGAATTCAGTTGGCTAGCTTTTAGGTAATTTTTTTCCTTAGGTTGTTCTTTTGTGTATCTCTTTCTCTGCTGTCCAGATGTTTTTGGCTGAGATTTTGACTTTTTTGACTGAATTAATGAGGTTGGCTCAATTTTGGTCTGAATATTTTTTTTACCTAATTGAAGGAGATTTGGATTGATCTAGTTTAAGGTGAATATAAACATTTGAGTATGTTTAGATATTTTGGTGAACAGTGTAATTTTCCTGAATCAGATTTAGTGGAAGTAGAAATTTTAGGTGGTAAATTCACATGATGTTGTTACCTTGTAGTACAGGGTAAATGTGACTAAGATTCCTCTTTTTAGGGAAGCACTAGGATTTAAAGAGATTTTGGAGACAGCAGATATTTGTTTACTAGATGGATTTGATTGAAGTCAACTCTGACCAGTTTTAACTGAAGAATGTATACACTGAAGTGGAGCTGATCTTTGAGAAGATGGAGCTAGTAATGGTCTGTTTTGCAGCTGATTTATCTCTTGTGTCTCACTTAACTACAGAAAAAAAACAAAGAAGAAAAGCACTAAGTACATATAAGACCACAAGTACTGCCTTCATACCCATGCAAGGGGAAACTCTAGCCTGGGTCCTGCAGTTTATTTAGGTCCTCACATGGCCATGGGGTCAAGAGGTAGGAATCACTAGGAGCTTATCTTCCCCCCTCCTTCAGATCTTTTTACACTTTGGAATACCTTGTTCAAGTAGCCCTAAACTAACTTCCAAAATCTGAAAACCCTCTTCTTTGGGTCATCCTACAAAGGATGGGCCATGCTGCTAGTGTGTACATGCACCCTTAGGCCTGAGGGATAATTGAGGAAGATGTTTGGGCTGAAATAACCACATTTGTGTTCATATTGCCTGGCCTTTTCCAGTATGTTGGGGAGTCAGGAGTGGGAAGAAGGCACATGGGCTGGGCTGCAGGCCAGAAGCCAGGAATTGGCTTGTTATTACTCTGCCATCTACTGACAAAGATTCTTTTTTTTTTGCTTCTTTATACTTTTCTGGCCTCTATTTTTTTCTGCAATATATTTGTATTACGTTTATCATTAAGAAAAGTACAAAAAAATAATCAGACTCAGTTGATGCTATTTGGGAGATTGAACTAAGTATATACATAAATCTAAAATATGATCATCTTTGTGTTGGATAAAAAATATAGCTTGTACTAATGAGATGAATTCACACTTCACTCAATTTGTCAAGGCTGTTAGGAGAGAGTTCTTTCAAATTTTTATTTTCTAAATATCTTTCTACTATTATCTAATTCGTTTCTTTGCCCTTAGGGCTTGGCTTTATTAATGGCCCTTTTTCTGTATTTTTGTATTTTTCTATCTCTTTCTGGTTAGAGTTGCTTTCTCTCACCTTATGGGGTTTTCTTCAAGAGATATCTTTTCTTTGAATAATTAGACATTTATTGAAAGCTCACAGCTCAGTTGTACTGAGAGCTGCCCAATTAAACACTAAGATACACTTGACTGGGATGAAAGATAAGATGGCCCAAAGGGCAAACTGCCTTCTTTATTGTGTTTCTTGCACTAGTCCTGGATATCAAGATCTACTTTTCCCCCCACTTAGTTTGCAATCTTATAGTGAATTTTAACTCTTCTTTTTTCAGCCCTACTTTTAGTTCATAACTTAAATCTGCCATCAATAACTTTCAGAAACATGTTAACTTTTCTATGTTCCATACTTCTTAGCAAATATATGCTAAAGAATTAATAATTATTTGTATTTTTTAGCTTTAACAATACCTCTTCAGAGAGGTTTTTTGAAACATCCAATCTAAATTATTATCTTTATTATTTCACACTTCTTTAGTTCCTGTAGTTTATTTTTTGTCACTATCTAAAGAGTTCTCTCTTTTATTTTCTTCCGTATGATATGCCTCCACTCCCAAGAAAGTAGGCTCTGTGAGAGCAAAGATGTGGGCCCCAGGCCTGGCCGATCTAGTCTCACAGCTATGGACAGGACCACAGATTTAGAATGTAATATTAATGTAGTAGGGTGTAAGCATAATGCAGCTTATTGTATTACGTGTGTGTGGCAGAATGCCACTCTTGTTCTCTGACATGTGTGGAGCTCATGCAGTCCCCTAGTGCAGAAGCGCATGCTCCCTGCAATAAAATTGGTGCCTGCCATTTCATTCTTATGTCAGCCTCTCGTGTGTTCCTTCAACTGGGCATTTTACCACTGAAACCTTCCCTTCTCGGTCAGCTCGGCACTGACAAGTGACTTTGTCTTTCTTGTTCTATGTTGTATCTCTATTTATTTAAATAATCCCTGTCACACATATGACTTTGATAAAGGTATGTTGAATACATGAATAAATTATTTCCCTTGCATTCATCTCACTTTAGAATAACCTCAAGCTACTTCATTAATTTTACTTGGAAAAAATCATTTAGATTTTTTATATAGACTTTTAGAGTATCATTTTGATCCTAAAAACTTTATTCCCTAAAGCTCTAACTTTTATTTCGGGGCTGATATCTTTTAGGGGTTAACAAATAAAGAAAGAAAGAAATACCAAGAGTCTTTAAGAATTCGAGCTTTCTTTTGTGATAGTTGATAATTTTGTGTTTTACAAAAATGAAAGAAGAGAAAGAAAACATAAATGCAGATTATTACATTGCATTGTATAGGTCCTTCACATCCTTTGGTGAGTTTATTACTAGGTATTTGATTCTTTTTGTTGCAACTGCAAAAGGAATTGTTTTTTTTTTTTTCATTCTTTTTTTTGAAAATTTCATTATTACAGAGAAATGCTATGGATTTTTGAATATCGATTTTGTATCCTAAAACTTTACTGTCTTTATTTATTATTTCTAATAGTGCTTAATGGAGTTTTTAGGGTTTTCTATATAGAGAATTATGTCATTTGCAAAAAGTGACAATTTGACTACTTATTTCTTTCTCTTGCCTGATCTAGCTAGGACTTTTACTACTATATCAAATAAGAGTGGTGAAAGCAGACATCCTTGTCTTGTCCCTGATCTTAGAGGAAAAGGTTTCAGTTTTTCACTATTAAGTATGATATTAGCTGAGGGTTTGTCATATATGACCTTTATTATGTTGAAGTACTTTTCTTCTATTCCCATTTTAAGTATTTTAATCATAAATGGATGCTGTATCTTCTCAAATGGTTTTTCTGCATCTATTGATATGATCATATGATTTTTATCCTTTATTTTATGTGGTGTATCACAGTGATCAATTTGCATATGTTGAATCATCCCTGCTCCCCTGGAATGAACCTCACTTGATCATAATGTAAAGTCCTTTTTGTAAAGTCCGTATTGTTGTGTTTGATTTGCTAGTATTATGTTTAGGATTTTTGCATCTGTATTCGTAAGAGATACTGGTCTCTAGATTTTTTGTGTGTATGTGTGTGTTATCTTTACCAGGTTTTGGTATCAGAATAATATTGGCCTCATAAAATGAGTTGGGAACTATTGCCTCCTCTTTGATTTTTTGGAAGAGTTTGAGGAGAATGGGTATTAAATCCTCTTTAAATGTTAGAAAGAATTCACTGACGAAGCCATCTATTCCTGGACTTACTTTTTGGTAGGTTTTTGATGATTGTTTCAATTTCCTTGCTGTTGATTGGTCTATTTAGATTTTCCAGTTCTTTGTGATTCAGTCTAGAAAGGTTGTATATTTCCAAGAATTTGTCCATTTCTTCTGGATTATTGAATTGGATGGCATATGATCTTTCATAGAATTTTTATATGATCCTTTGTATTTCTGTGATATTTGTCATAATGTCTTCTCTTTCGTTTCTGATTTTATTTATTTTGTCTTTTTTTAGTGGGTCTAGTCAGGGGCTTGTCAATTTTATTGATCTTTTCAAAGAACCAGCTCTTTGTTGCATTGATTTTTTCTATTGTCTTTTGTTCTCAATTTCATGTAATTCTGCTCTAATTTTTATTATTTTCTTCCTTCTGCTGATTTGGGCTTCATTTATTCTTTTTCTAGTTCTTTAAGATATAATGTTAGGTTGTTTATTTTGGATTTTTCTTGTCTCTTGAGATAGGCCTGTAATGATATGAACTTTCCTCTTAATACTACTTTTGTCATATCCCAGAAGTTTTGATATGTTGTATTTTCATTCTCGTTTGTTTCTATGTATCTTTTGATCCTCCTTTTATTTCTTCTTTGACTCAGTCATTCTTTAGTAGTATGTTGCTTAATGCTTACATATTTGTGGTTTTTCCCATTTCCTTTTTACAGTTGATTTTCAGTTTCAAATCATTATAGTTGGAGAATATGTTTGGTATGATTTTGATCTTCTTAAATTTGTTGAGGCTAGTTTTGTGTCCCAACATATTGTTTATCCTTGAGAATATCCATATACACTAGAGAAGAATGTATAACCTGGTGTTTTGGGATGAAAGGCTCTGTAAATGTCAATTATGTCCAATTAGTCTAATGTGTCATAAAATGCCAATATCTCCTTATTGATTTTCTGTTTAGATGATCTATCCATACCTGTCAATGGAGTATTCAGGTCTTCTACTATAATTGTATTTCTGTCAGTTTCTCCCTTTAGTTCTGTTAGTAGTTGCTTTATATATTCTGGTGCTCCCTGTTTGGAAGCATATATATTAATAAGTGTTATATATTCTTGATGTATTGTTGCCTTTATCATTATGAAGCGTCCATCTTTGCCTCTCATTATATTTTTTATTTTGAAGTCTATTTTGTCAGATATAAGTATGCCAACACCTGATTTTCTCTGGATGTCATTGCTTGGAGTAATATGCTAATTGCTTAGGTAGAAATGCTTGGGGCTCCCGAGAAAACATGCTGCAACCTGATTCTTCCCCTCTCCTCAAGTCCCTAGTGAGCTCTGGGCTGCATCCGGGGCACCTATCTCTGTTCTTCTTCCTTCCCTCCTTTCCTGTTCACCAGGTTGGCCCATCTTCAGGTGCTTTGATACACAGATCTCTCAGAGGTGTTTGTGTGTTAGGTTTGGAATCTTCCGTTGGATTATATCTGTTCAATTTGTTGTAGTTTTAAGATGGGAGATCAAGGGGCCTCCTCAAACAGCTATACTTCTGACGTCACTCAAAAAATTTTTAATAGTAACATGTGTTTTATTAGATATGGTGGATGTGGCAACAGATATGCTAGTAAGAAGTGATGTTGTATCACACATGGTAGTAGTTGTAGCAGTAATAGCAGAAACAGGTGTTATACCAGCTGATTCAGATGCTGCTGGAGTAAAGAAAGCTGAAATGGACAAACTAAAAGTGTCACCTGATGTGATGGCTAAATATGTCATGGTTGTAGAAGATTTAACATTGACGTCTGTTGTGACATTTGTGGAAACAAGTAGGCTGATAGTCTTAACAGCTTTGAAGTTACTTCCAAACTGACTGGTAGGAGATGTGGAAATGAATGTGATTGTGGCAGTGTGGGTGGAGATAGTTATTAATGGTTGGGAGGCAATAATGGAAAATGAATTTATATTGGTGGCATCTGCTGATATATGGGCAACAGATGTAGCTTTAGAAGCAATCGATGAGGTAGTATGGATGTTGAAATGTTTATGGAGGGTGTCCTGGTAGATATAAAACTTTTGTGTTGGCGGTTGGAGTTCTGGTAATGGTGACAAATTTTATGGTCATAGTGGGGTTTATGGACAAAGTGATAGATTTAGTAGTATCAGCCACTGGTTTGACAATGGTAGTGAAGTTGGTGGTGACACTTATATTCTAGTTAGTGGGAGTTTATAGGAGTGTAGTAGTCGTTATGTCAATGATGACGACCTTAGATATAGTGGAAGTGGACAATATGGTAGTAAATGGCACGGTCTTGATAGTTGTAGAGGATTTGTTGCCAGCAGTCACAGATTTGGTAGTGGCGGAGGACATAAGTTTACAAGTTGTTGAATTTGGTGGTAACTTCCCAGGTTAAAGTGAATGGGGCGCTATTGAATAATAATGATGATGAGAGAATAGTTTAGGTTTAATTGATGACTTTCGGGGGAATTTGTGTAAGTAAGGTTTCGATTTCTTACTGGTCAACTTTGATGATATTTTTGGGTGCCAGGTGATTGAATGAATTTACATGAACAAATATACAGTGGAACAGAATGTTTCTGTCCAGTAGGATGTCAAAGTAAAGGCATCTTTAAGATTTTGATTGCCTAGAATAAGGATGCTGAGGCATAGTGGGAGAGATTTCTGATAATGTTTTGCTTGTTTGCCTTTGTGTTGAGCAGATCCTTTTGGCTTAAGTTTTGAACATCTAGGTTGCTTGTGTTTAGTCAAATTGACAGATATTTTCTCTCTTTGACTAGTTTGCTTTTTGACAGTTTTCGTTTGACTATAGTTTTGCATTATAATTGTTTTTTAATGAAGTTTTATTCAGCCAGAGGCTTTCTGTGGTCTGAAAGCTGGTGGCTTGATTGGCTTGGTCTATTTCTTTTGTCAGTTGAAATTGAATGTAGTTTGGATCATTTGTAGTTTTCTTGAACACTAGTTTTCGAAGTTGTTTTAGCTTTCCTTAGTAACTTACCAGTTTTGGTTGGATGAGATTTGTTCGTAGATCTCTTGTGCATTACTGAGTTCTTAGGATTTGAGGGTTGCCGACTCTTTAGGTCTACCTGAAATTTTTTAACAAAAATTATTTGGGCAGGTCAGTGATGTCCACTCCCATTTAGGTCAGTTCTCTGTTTACCCAGTGGCTTTTTTGGTCATTTAAGTCTCTTCTGTATATTTGTCTTTGCTTTTGCATTTAAGAATCTTGCTTGTTTTGATTCGGTTTTATTAAAGTAGTATTTTTTTCTGATCAGTTTGTTTTTCTATGGGAATTTTTGTTTGTCTGGTTTTGCTTTTAGATTGTATTTTTATGAAATTTGATCATTCAGATCTATTCTGAAGGTCTTCTATAATAATTTGGTGTGAACCATTTCCCTTACCAGTTAAAGTTGAAGGTGACCTGGGTTGTTTTGAATTTTACTGACCGTTAGTCCTAGAGTAGGGGTTAGAATTCCTTGGTACCTTTTTGGCTATTGGGACTGAATGAGGGTTAGATATTCTCTTGGCTGTTGCATTTCTACAAGTTTTGACTTGGTAACTCCTTTATTGTGCAGGTGAATTTTTATCACAATTCACTTGGCTAGATTCATGAGGTTGATAGTTTGCCTGTTTAATTCTCTTCTGTCTATGTATTTTAGTCTGAAAGTTTGGGTTGTTAGGTTGTATTTGCCTCAGCATTATTTAAAGATTCTTTCTTTGGTTAGCTTGCTGTGAAACTTGAGATTATATTTGATTGAATTTTTTCTTTTTGGTTGTAACTCTGTGACATTTTGATTGGTTTGATGTTTTCTGTGGACCTAATGCTTGCAATTTAATTTGATGTTGACCATCTCTTTTACCAGAAGAAGGAATTTTGGGTTGATTTGAGTTTTGCAGAATGTTAGTCTTGAGTAAAGAGATTTATTTCCTAAATTTTTAGATGATTTCGTTGGTTAGAATTTGGGAGAGCTAGAACTTGACTTATCTGGTAAATTCATGTGTTTTATGGGTATGTGAACATTTCATTGCTCTGGGTAAATTTGACCAGATTTTTTTTTTGTTATTTTTGAAGCAAAAAGTTTTAAATAGGTATAAGATACTCTAGAATTTTTTTTTTTTTAGTGAATATATTTGAATTAAATAGAACACGGCAAGTTCTGAGAAAGGGCAATGCTGGCATGGAGCTGCTCCTCCAGCAGTGCCTATTGTCCGTGCTTGTTCCATTCTGCCTTTCCTGTGACCTGCTGGCCTGAGGGAAGAAAGTGAGAAATGCATTAGACACGTATAATGTTCCGTTTTTACATTTCACTACGTGAGAAATGTTAATGAACGTGTTGTGATTCCTGATACGTTAGACTTGTGTAGGGAGAGGTAGTATGGACTAGAAGTTGAGAGAACAGTCCCTGGAAACACATTATCTGGGTCTGATCTTCAACGGGGCCATTTACTACCTTTGTGGCTTTGGGCAAGTAACTTAATTTCTGTTTCTCTTTGGTGTCTCATTTCCTAGATTTACAGAAATTTTCTAAAGTGAAAACGTCATTTTGAATGTTTGGAAATTGGCTATTTAAGGAAAACCTCTGGACAGGAGAAAGTTCAGTTGACTTAGGTACCCTTATAGTATAATTATTTGAAAAAAAAGATGTTTAGATGCCAAGGACAATGGTATAAAGAATATTATAGCAGTATTCTTAGTTGTTGACTTTGCAGGATATGTTGCTTAACATGTTACAGATATGCTACATTTTTACAACCTAGTTAAGAAT